>NC_074692.1:41827075-42127271 GCF_029448725.1 Salvelinus fontinalis
AGAGAGAGAGAGAGAGAGAGAGAGAGAGAGAGAGAGAGAGAGAGAGAGATATATGAAGCATTGTTGCTAGGGACACCTTGGTGTGTTACTAGGGCAAATGTGATGTGTTGCTATGGAAAAAGCACATGTGTAACCAAGAGGGGCAATTGCATCATTTCCTCCAAAAACCTGAAAAACACTTCTCCCATACTTTACCCTATAAGCAAAACACAAATGTTATCCTCAGTTTATCCTTTGGGGGATAATGGAATTCTAAATGTTTCACACGTCTTCATGCAGACTCTTAAACACTTTGTTATTAAGTCATGCATGGGAGAAAATTATCAAATAAAAACACTTATTCTGTGTCTCTTGATATTGTCTTTGTCGCTAATACTAGTTTACTGTTATTGTTAAACGTCACTGTGCACATGCTCGTGGTGACAACTGTAGTCCACTGTTCTCCCGAGGGAAGGAGTGTGTGAGTATGAATACAGCTGCTGTTTGCTTGTCATCTCACAGTACTATGTGTAAGTCCACGGACTGTTCTGAAAGTTGATAGACCTGTAGAGATGATGTTGTTCACGTGGTCAGTGGGGCATAGCATCATTAATGTGATCATGTAATCATGGTTCAGGAGGGAATGTTTTCACCTCTTTAGTTATCTTCTAAAGATCATACACCCTTCCACACTTTATTATACAACATGTGATGGCCCAGTGTTACATCAATCTATTTTGCATGCTTTCACAGTCCACTCTTGTCACACTCTTGATGAAAAATAAGCTGTTTGTGTGAGGAGCCAGTGCATCATCGCTCCCCTAGTTGCCTATAGCAGGGATGGGCAACTCCAGTCCTCGGGGGCGGAGTGGTGTCACACTTTCTTCCCATCCCTAGTTAATACAGCTGATGAAACTAACTGCATTCTAACCTGAATATCGTGATTAATTGATTGTTGGTGTCAGATGTGTTAGCTGGGGCTGGGGCAAAAGTGTGACACCAACCAGGCCCTAGAGGACTGGAATTGCCCATCCCTGGCTTACAATGTCACCTGGAATTACATTTTAGGAATGCCCATCTATATGGTAGGCCTACCGTTAGTAAAACACAAAAAACTAAAGATGGCCAGTCCGGACAGGACCAAAAAAAGACGTCCAAAAGACATCTGTGTTGATACGTCCTTACTGGGGTGTAGCCTACCATGTTGGCCCGCAATGGAATTTTATGAATGCTTGTCCATGTGGTAAGCCCACTGCTTGTAAAACAGGCCGTTGCGTTGGCTTAATTAGTCCTGATTCCTGTGACTAATCAATTTCGCTATTTAAGCTCTGAATATAAGCTACCCAACTTTATCAGGAGGAGTTATCCTGAGCCTATTTGCAATGTGTTTGAACAGCGGGAAATGCAGAAGTATTTTCGCTTTCACTATTAAATTTACCGATACACACTTAAAACTACTGATCATGAAACTCCTGGACAGCAGTTGTGAGTAGCATGATTGTCCATTCCATATTGTCCATTTTACTTTACTTTGTCCATCCTACTTTTTTTAGGATCTGTTGTTTGTTAAATGTCAGAGCATTTTATATTTGATTGGGTGACATTTATAGTGCATTCGGGAAGTATTGACCCCTTGACTTTTTCCACATTTTGTTAAGTTACAGCCTTATTATGAATTGGATTAAATAAAAAAAAACGTAGCATCAATCTACACACAATACCCCATGATGACAAAGCGCTAACAGGTATTTAGCAATTTGTGCAAATTTCTTAAAAATAAAAAACAGAAATTCCTTATTCAGACCCTTTGCTATGAGACTCAACATTGAGGTCAGGAGCATCGTATTTCCATTGATCATCCTTGAGATGTTTCTACAACTTGATTGGAGTCCACCTGTGATAAATTCAATTTATTGGACATGATTTGGAAAGGCACAGACCTGTCTACATGTACAGTGGGGCAAAAAAAGTATTTAGTCTGCCACCAATTGTGCAAGTTCTCCCACTTAAAAAGATGAGAGAGGCCTGTAATTTTCATCATAGGTACACTTCAACTATGACAGACAAAATGAGAAAAAAAATCCAGAAAATCACGTTGTAGGATTTTTTATGAATTTATTTGCAAATGATGTCTGTCAAAGTTGAAGTGTACCTATGATGAAAATTACAGGCCTCTCTCATCTTTTTAAGTGGGAGAACTTGCACAATTGGTGGCTGACTAAATACTTTTTTGCCCCACTGTATATAAGGTCCCTGTCACGTTCTGACCATAGTTCTTTTGTATTTTCTGTGTTTTAGTGTGGTCAGGGCGTGATTGGGTGGGTTATCTATGTGTTGTGTTTCTATATTGGGTTTGTTGTTTGGCCTGATATGGTTCTCAATCAAAGGCAGGTGTTTGTCATTGTCTCTGATTGGGAACCATATTTAGGTAGCCTGTTTTGTGTTGGGTTTTGTGGGTGGTTGTCTTCTGTCTTTGTGTCTATGCACCAGATAGGACTGTTTCGGTTTTTCACATTTTGTTGTTTTGGATTTTGTAGTGTTCACGTTTATCGTCGTTAATTAAACATGAAGAACACTAACCACGCTGCGCTTTGGTCCGATCCTTCGTCCACAGAAGAAAGCTGTTACAGTCCCACAGTTGACAGTGCATGTCAGTGCAAAAATCAAGCCATGAGGTCGAAGGAATTGTCCGTAGAGCTCAGAGACTGGGGAAGGGTACCAAAAACTTTCTGCAGCATTGAAGGTCCCCAAGAACACAGTGGCCTCCATCATACTTAAATGGAAGAGGTTTGAAACCAGCAAGACTCTTCCTAGAGATGGCCAGCAGTCCAAACTGAGCAATTGGGACGTGACCAACAACCCGATGGTCACTCTGACAGAGCTCCAGAGTTCTCTATGGAGATGGGAGAACCTTTCAGAAGAACAACCATGGTAGAGCGGCCAGACAGAAGCCCCGCCTCAGTAAAAGGCACATGACAGGCCGCTTGGAGTTTCCCAAAAGGCACCTAAAGACTCAGACCATGAGAAACAATAGTCTCTGGTCTGGTGAAACCAAGGTAGAACTCTTTGGCCAAGCGTCACATTTGGAGGTAACCTGGTACCATCCCTACGGTGGTGGCAGCCTCAGGCTATTGGTATGTTTTTCAGCAGCAGAGACTGGGAGAATAGTCGGGATCGAAGGAAAAATGAACGGAGCAAAGTACAGAGAGATCCTTGATGAAAACCTACTCCAGAGCGCTGAGGACCTCAGATCGGGGGTGAAGGTTCACCTTCCAACAGGACAACAACCCTAAGCACACAACCAAGACAACGCAGGAGTGGCTTCGGGACAGGTTTCTGAATTTCCCTGAGATGCCCAGCCAGAGTCCAGACTTGACCCTGATGAACATTTCTGGAGAGACCTAAAAATAGCTGTTCATGGGATGCTCCCTATCCAACCTGACAGAGCTTGAAAGGATCTGCAGAGGAGAATGGAAGAAACTCCTGAAATACAGGTGTGCCAAGCTTGTAGCGTCATACTCAAGGCTATAATTGCTGCCAAATATGCTTCAACAAAGTACTGAGTAAAGGGTCTGAATACTTATGCAAATGTAATATTTAAGTTTTAAATTTAAATCAATTAGTAAAATTGTCTAAAAAAACAGTTTTTGCTTTGTCATTATGGGGTAGATTGATAAGACGTAACAACGTAACAAAATGTGGAAAAAGTCAACAGATTTGAATAGTTTCCGAATGCAATGTATCTATCTATCCTTCCATCCATCCCACCAGTTTTTATACTAGCCAATCTGCCTGCCTGTAAGTCTGAATACTCAGACACCAGAACCTGTCATCAAATGAATATGCAAATGAAGCAACAGACTGCATCTGCAGGGCAGCTGTCTTCTACAGAATGTGGATGAGCCAATTTCATGGTCAACCGTTACAACAGCAGTCTATGGCATTACACCCCAGGACCTACACCTATGGCCATGACTGGCTGGGGACTGGGGATTCCTGGCATGTCCTAGAGACATGTGTTCCTGATGGGCTAGGGTCAACTATGTCAGTAATGTGTGAGGATTTATGCTAAGTGTTGCTCTGCATCCCATATCTGGGCGAATGCTTAGCATATCCCTGTCAAGGCATGACTGGCATCCACAATAAACTGGCAAATATGGGTTGCATGTGGGGAGAGGTGTAGGGTGGAGGTAAGGAAAGGGCTGCTGTTTTCTGCATTGTGGCTGGCACTTTCTCCTTCACGAAAATAACTGCTTGCCTCCAACTACGTGTTTGCGCCACCCAACTCCATTAGCACCCATGAACATTATAAAACTCAGTTTGCAAAACTATACTGCATATCTCAGTTATGTCTCCATTTTCCCGAATCTCTCCATGCTTCCGCTGCCAAGCTGTGTGCCCATACCAGGAGAGGCAGGCTAAACCAGGCTGTGGCTTGGCAGTGTGGCCTCCCTAGGATATTTAAGGAGCGCTCTCTCATTTACACTTATCTCATGTCAGCATACGTAAGGGGACAGGCCTGGACCCCCAGACTAATGCGATCAACATGAGGGGAATGTGTTTTGCCTGACAGCACCTCAAGGTACTAGGACCTGGCCTACACTGGGTTGGGTTCACAGTAAGACATGTCTATCTCAATGCTTCACCTTTTATTGTGTTTCATACCAATATGTTTTAGTTGTTTTAAATGTTTTAGATTTGTACAATTGTTAAATGGGTTGGGACCATGTATAAAATGCACTACGAATAAAAACAAACTTAAAATGTGAACGTGTACTGTTTAGTTGCTAGTGAGATTGTTTGAGGTTGTGTTATCATGTGTGCATTCTTCATGCATTTTGCTGATTGCTTGTCCGCAGTTGGTGACCACTAATGAAGACTAGACCAAAGACCATGATCTAATACAAGACTTTCAGTATGTGTTATCCAGAGGAGGCTGGTGAGATGAGCTATAGGAGGATGGGCTCCTTGTAATGGCTGGAATGGCATCAATGGAACGGAACCAAACACATCAAACATATAGAAACCACGTTTGCCTACGTTTCATTAATTCCATTTCAGCCATTACAATGAGTCCATTCTCCTATAGCCCCCCCCTACCCCACACCCCCCTATACTATATGTTGTGTCTTTGACTATGCCAGATTGATTGCTATGACATGCTATTCTATAAAATTATTTCTCCGTAATTAATATTACCTGATTGAACTAATCATGTAAATATTAATTAACTAGAGAGGGACACCACGAAAGAATATTTATAGAGCTGTTATCTTTCGAATAAACTCTTAAAGATTTTGTAATATTTTACTAAATAGCCGTCACATTAATCGTCATTATATTCAGTCTCATCTGAAAGTTGTAAGTCCTTGATTATCTGCAAGAATCCTGGCTAACAAGTTGAATCAGCAATACAAAATTGGGTTTAATTATTTATTTACTAAATACCTAACCAATCACACAGAATCACACATATACAATTAGATCATAACTTGATCACAAATTACGTCATACAGAAAACGTCCCTAGCGGGCGGAATAGATATGACAGCTTGTTACACAAAGGGAATGGGCTGAGTCTTAGTGAAAGAACGGGAGATTCGGAACAGGGCAAAAGCTGTGCTCTCGTAAATCAGTATCTGATGCATTCTAAATTACCGCCCATTTGAGAAAGAAAATGCAATACATATTTACTCTGAGCTGCGCTTCAGTAGGTTGGTGGTAGATGGAAGAACGTGTCGCCAACCCGAGTCCTCTGTCTTTTGGAGAATGTCTCTGGTTGTCACGGGATACTTTGTAGTAACGTTGTGTGTGGAAGACGGGATACTCGGACTGTCCTTCCTAACCTGCGTTTGTAGCAGCTGTTGCCAACTCAACGGCTAGGAGATATCACTTCTGTAGTGAACACGAGTTCAAAGTTCATACCATTCACAATCAAAGTCCATGCTGATGTTGGCTTCGTCTATAGCAGGGGTGTCAAACTCATTCCACGGAGGGCCTAGTGTCTGCAGGTTTTTGTTTTTTCCTTTCAATAAAGCCCTAGACAACCAGGTGTGGGGAGTTCCTAACTAATTAGTGATGTTAATTCATCAATCAAGTACAAGGGAGGAGCGAAAACCCGCAGACACTCGGCCCCCCGTGGAATGAGTTTGACACCTGTGGTCTATAGTGATTATCTGAACCATTCTGACCCTGGATCGTCATCCTAGAGTACCCGGAACAGGAAGTTATATTCTTGTCTATGGCTTTATATAGTGGAGGGAGAGGGGTGTGTCTGAAAAGTCTATTACCCAGGTCTCTTCACAGGGGCGGGCCCCTGGTTGAGCAGAAGCCAAACTAATGAAAACCCAAATCTCTCATTTGGAAGGTAAAATTACATTTCACCTCTTCACAAACAATGTCATATTCAAACATTTGAATTAAACAACAATTCCATGTGAATCCGATACCTCTGACGTTTAGACTTTTCACAGTAGCGTTTATGTCATTCTATCATTGATGAGAATGTGTCAGAGGGCAACCGAACTGACATAATATACCTTAAGTACCACTGCATATGTACAGTTGGTTGGATTACCAGAATATAGTTCATTTCCCCCAACTTCTGATGTTACCCAGAATCTCTATGTTAACCCATGGGTTTCCTTATGTCACATCAGTTATAGTGGGGAGAGAGAAAAAGGGGGAAAGAGGTATTTATGACTGTCGTAAACCTACCCCCAACCCCAACGTCATGACATATATATACCTCTGTCTATACCCCTACCTCTATCTAAACCTCTAACTATACCCCTACCTCTATATATAACTCTAAGTATACATCTACCTCTATCTCTACCTCTAAATATACCTCTAACTATACGCCTACCTCCATCTATAACTCTATCTAAACCTCTACCACTATCTATTCCTCTACCTATACCTATACCTCTATATATACCTCTACCTCTATCTATACCTCTATCTATACCTCTATCTATACCTCTAACTATACCCCTACCTCTACCTATACCTCTAACTATACCCCTACCACTATCTATACCTCTAACTATACCCCTACCTCTATCTATACCTCTAACTATACCCCTACCTCTATCTATACCTCTAACTATACCCCTACCACTATCTATACCTCTAACTATACCCCTACCTCTATCTATACCTCTAACTATACCCCTACCACTATCTATACCTCTAACTATACCCCTACCTCTATCTATACCTCTAACTATACCCCTACCTCTATATATACCTCTAAGTATACATCTACCTCTATCTCTACCTCTAAATATACCTCTAACTATACGCCTACCTCCATCTATAACTCTATCTAAACCTCTACCACTATCTATTCCTCTACCTATACCTCTACCTCTATATATACCTCTAACTACTGTATACCTCTACCTCTATCTCTAACTATGCCTCTACCTCTAATGATACATCTACCTCTACCTATATCTCTACCTATATCTCTACATATATCTATACCTCCAACTATACCTATAACTCCACCTCTATCTCTACCTATATCTATACATTTAACTCTACCTCTACCTTAAAATCTGACCAGCAGCATACCACCCTGCATACCACTCATGGTTTGCCTCTACAGCTAAGCAGGGTTGCTCCTGGATGGGAGACCAGATCCTGCTAGAAGTGATGCTGGAGGCCAGTAGGAGGCACTCTTTCTTCTGGTGTTGGAAGGCAGTGAATGGGGACATTGCCTTGTGTAAAGAGCGGTCTGTTAAAATGGGTGTTCTGACACTCTGTGGTCACTGAAGAGCCATTGGCACTTATTGTAGGAGTGCTAACCCTGAAATCCTGGCTAAAATCATCCACAGCTTCCAAATTGGCTATTCCCCAGGTTGTTGCTGTAAATGAGAATGTGTTCTCAGTAAATTTAACTGGTAAAAGAAGGATTAAATAAGAAAATATCTACTTAGAACCAGACAGTGAAAAGTAAGTAGAATCCACAGTCCCCACCATGTTAACAGTGAAATCATTATTCCCTATCCAAAACAAGGAGCAGGGTAGTGAACCAGGGCCTGTATGTTAGTAAGCAGCGCTCCAGAGTACAGCCCCTTCTTTACAGTATGTGACACCTGCTTAGATTAGCAGCACATGAGCTCAGCCTCATGGCATTAAACCAGGGGACAGTTGGAATGCCACTGGCTTGGTGTTTAATGTCGGGAAGGAGGAGCAGGGAGTGGGAAGGAGGAGCAGGGAGTGGGAAGCCACTCTATTCCTCTAACCTGTCTGCCTACCTGCTCCCAGATGTCTATGTACTTTAGCCTAACCGATCTCACAAAAATGGCATGACAACAATAGTCAGTGAAGTTGGCTAAAGCACATATGAGAAGAACCAGGGTGCTCTACCTAGCCAAGAATACATACCAGTATTACAGTTGACCCCTGATATGTACAATGGTTTGGGGGTTTTCTGAATTCTAAACTGGAGTATGTTGTATATCCAGAGCATTCAGAATGACGATAGATAGATAGACAGAGATAGATAGATAGATAGATAGATAGATAGATAGATAGATAGATAGATAGATAGATAGATAGATAGATAGATAGATAGATAGTACATCTTTAGATAGCTATTGTTTAGAGACCTTTAAGCTTTCACACAGGGAGGGAGAACAGTGTCTGGACTAACCAACTGGCTGATAACTCTCCATCTCTGTTTTACTTTCTCTCCCTCTCCATCTAGCACATATCTCAGCATAGACAGTCAGTATGTGTCTATCTTAAAGGATGGCTGTTGCTGCAGGGGGTTTAGTGGAACAAAACGGAAAGCAGCACGAGGAGGGAAACTTTTAGTAAACCACAAAAACAGCCTGTCTGTCTGTTCTCCAGCTGGAGCTCTATATTCCAGTCAACAGACACTTCTTCCCCACACTGGCCACATGATGCACCTGTAAAGAGAGGAGCTGAACAGACACATTTTTTTTCTTGGCACAAAGGAGCTGTTTCTCCACTCAGCCAACAACAGTAGCAGTGATCCTTTGTTTTCATTTCACCTTGATAGGTCTTGTTAAGATACTATCTAATTACCAAGAAGGTAGCTTATTCTCCTAGGATCTAACATTTCATTAAAGGCAATCGTATACGGCCCCATCTAAACTGGGTCAGGGAGCTTTCCAACAATTATCAATGAAATGCTACTAGCCAAGGCCATTCTGTTTACCTAGAATATAATGCGAAATAGCCAGACTCTTTGATGTGGAACATTGTTTAGTGTCAGCTCAAGCCCACACCTCAACCTCCTTTCCTGTGACCGCCTGGCCCGCTTTCCAAGTAACATGCCCCAATCGTGACTCTAAAAACCATTTCCTGTCATGTCAAGGTGTGTGTTTTACTGGAACAACGTGCTGATTACTCAGAGCTACACTCACTTTCTCTCTTGAAAAAGTTTGAATCTTTCCTTGATTTCAGTTTTGTTTTACAATAGCTACAGCGTCTGTGAAATCTGTCACTCAGGATGTACAAGTGTGCGTTGCTATTTCCTAAAAGCATTCAATCACTGTTAGTTATAGATAGTGTTTGCAAGTTAACTTCATGATTTCCTCACAAAATCCAGTTTGCACACTTTTCTGGACACACAATCCTCCCCAGCCACACACACACGCACCACCAGCACCTCGCTGACAGTGCAGAAGCCATGCTCTGGAGACAAAAGAGAGGCCCGGGCCCATCCCCTTTCCCCCAGCCCTCTAACCCCCCAGCCCGCTGGCCCACAGCCCTGGTTCCTGGCTCCGGCGGTCGTGCAAGCTGTCGCAGTAAGCAGCTGGTATATGGGATGGGAAAGGTCACTGTCTGTCTGAAAAAGCATGAATCTGAACTGCTATTGTGTTGCAACTTACTCCCTCCCTCTACCATTCTTACCCTCCCCTTCTGTTACTCGCTCTCTCTGTCACCCCACCCCCTTCCCCTCTCTCTCTATCTTGCTTTCTTTGCTGCAGCCTGGGGTTCTTTGTGCCACACTTCCTGCCTCAACTATCTCTGTTCAATCAGAAGCCACTCTGCAGCAGGTTCATCCTATCAGATTCCACTCTATCAGAGATTGGGTCCAATGAGTGCAAACTGCTCATCCCTGGTGATGACTGCACAGGACAATAACTTTTGCACAGAACTTGAGTAAAGTTTAAAGCATTTATTAAGAAATTGTGTAAAATGCTTTTACAGTTTCACAACAAACAGAACAACATTGCATGTGTTTTAGCATCATTTGACAGCAAACATAATAAAGAAAAAAATCATGTTAAGAAAGTGAATGTTTGAGTTTCAATCCGGGCATTGCCCATTGGCTTTAGAAAAGTCCAATATTTTCCTTTCTCTTGTGTTATTCACCTTCTTTCACGCGTCTTTCTGCCACCACCTGCCACCACCTACACATTTTCACTCATCCGTTTCTTCTCCCTTCTCCTTCTTTCTCTGACGATCTCCTCAGTTCACCCCTTACCATTGGCCCTTGTCAGGGCAGCTATAGGATCATGATCTATGTACTGCAGAGTCCAGTCCAGTTCAACTCCTCACCCTGGTCCGGGATTTAATGACATGACATGGGCCCAGTCCACATACACCTGAGCCAGTCCACATGTGAGCCCTGACCCCTCCACAGGGTAATCCAGAACCTGCACTGCCATCCCAGACTGCACATTGAGTCCTGGGTTACAGCCACAGCCGTGTATTCCAATAGGCAGACTTCAAACCCTGAGGTTCCGGTCATTTTATGCTCTCTTCATCATCTTCATCATAAACAAATGAAGCATGCAGAGGGTTGGTTGTTCAGCGTTCAGGGAGAGTGATGGTGGGAACCCAGTCATATACACTGCGGCTCTCCTCACAAAACAGATGCAGTTTGTCCAGAGCAGGGTCTTTCCATGACTCAGCACCAGGGCTCTGTGAGAAAGAGAGGGAGAGATGATTAGAATCATGACAATGACATCAGATAGACAGCTAAACTATATAATATCGAATTAGATTGAATGATTGACATTCTGATTGCATTGACAGATTGCTTTGACAGCGCACAGGGCGACTGTTATACGCAATAACTATGCGCACGGGGAAAATATGCTGACTGGATGACTCGTGATCAAACCGGTAGATCAGGACGTACCGTGACAAGAATGCAATGTGCGTCCTTGGGTTCGCCGGCCTCTTCTGTGCCCACGAGGTCAGCCAGGCGCTCGATATCGTTAACGCGTACCACGTTTATGTCGTTATCGAAGCAGAAAGCCTGGATGAGTGTGAAGTGGATCTGGAGAGCGATGTCGCATTCGTACTCCTCGTCTGTCGCCAGAACGCAGAATGCCACATTGTCTGGATCACTGTTGGCATGAACAATAGTAGCTGTTTAGAAGCCGGTCCTATGCAATTGTAGACTTGGCTATGTAGCATATCTGTGCATGAATAATTATTCTGCATGACATATATAACAATAGGAGTGTACTTACACATTCATAATTTTGGCAGACTCGTAGACTCCAACCGTAAGGTAGTCCTGCTTCTTTGCAGACACCAACAACTCCTCCAGGGCTGTGCCTGCACTTTGCACTCTGAATACGAAAAAAAAGACACCGTTACTATTATAAAGTCATTACATAGTAAGTAACACATTATCAAACATTTCCGACTACTGTAGACTAGGTTTGCATTCGTATTAAGAATGTTAAAATGTGTATTTACCTATCAGTGGTGTCGAGTGCGCTCTCCTGTCCAAAGATCTCTTCCAGTTCCAGTGTCATGATTGTAATCCAAGTGTGTATCGAGATTGTTAAAGAATAGACAGATAGATACAGACAGATACAGATTCGGTGTTCACCAGTAGTTCTTGCGTTATTCTGAGGTATGGCAGTCCTTCAGTGCTTATATATCAGGGCAGCGGAGTTTCTCGGCAAGAGGCGTGGTTTTCCCCTCCTGACTGTGGTGATGTGCCTTGGGTATGTGACGACTCCAACGTGTTACAGTAGCGTTTCTTGACGACCCCAAGTGGGGGTAGGATTACAATGTTACAAGAAATCTCCCTCACCTCACTCTTGGCTTGTTGTCAACATCAGTACCGTGAAAAACTAAAAGTCCCCCTTTCTGTCGATTTGAAAACATATCACCGCAAAGAGCAACGAGCCTTGATGAGCTGTAACTGAATTAAGCTTCTAACCTGTTATATTTTGTTGAGTTATAATTGTTATGCACTCCCTGAACATGTGTGCATTTTAGTGCCTCTTAGCCTCCACCTTGTTTTATATGTGCAATGCTTTTACTTATGCAAATGGTCATGGACGATTTTTTTTACGATTGCACTAAAACCAAACGTTGTAAAGATGTTCATATAGGCTACTTACAGCAATGTCAATTATAAAAGTTATGCCATATCTAGTTCCACAAAGTTGTTATTGGCTCCAATACTAATTTTAGCAGTGTCGCTGACTGAAAAATAAACGTTTTTTTTTCACGGGACAATGACAAGCGGAGGACAACAGCTTGCACCCGGCACACGCCTGTGTTTTGTTTCGCGTCTGAGGGAGCAAGCATATAATTGCCCTTCTTGGCGCGTGGCGTTTTATCGCCAATACAAAAGCGGCTCTGTCAGAATAATAGGCGCGTGCCCCACCTGCCTCCTGTTCTTTCAAGATGAGGACGGGGGCTCGGTGGAGGCAGTGTGTGTGTGTGTGTGTGGTGGGAGGCAACTGAAACCGGTGCGGACAGATGCATGCGCTCATTCTGATTGATTGTTTGATTGATACGTTTTACCTATCCACTCTTTTCAGTAATCTGTCAGAGCATGAAAAAAGACTTGATAGGCCAATCTCATTGGCTCGCCAAAGTTCAGCACTAATAGCATGCTTGAAATTTAAAGGTAATTTCCGACATATGCAGCATTTACCGTGAATGCAGTCTCCGCTAATGCGGGAACATTTCCTGTAAATGTCAATCGCGCTACAAAGCTGATATTCAGCATTATGGATCGAATCGATCCCTAACTATTAGCTCTGGCCTACCGCACACTGCAATTGGAATGCAATTTACGGCTAATCCTATAGGGACTCCACTAGGACTATTTTTATGCTTTCTTTATAAATATGAATTTAGCCTAACCTATTCATAGAGTGCATCGTCAGTTGTCTGTCTGCGATTGCCTCCAAACGCTTAGTCTACTACAGGCTACAGGCCTACGCACATTTAGTCTGATTAGGTTTCTCAAACGAACACCAATAGAAAGTTAGATAATACATAGGATTAAAGTGTTATTATAATACAGTGACTATTATTAGATCTGATATACAATATAAGCTAACATGGGCAGGCCACCCTTTACACGGTGTTGGGCATTAGTCAAAGGATGCATAATGGTAAAACTGTGCAGAAGTCGCCCCTTGGTGGTAGCACATGAGAATGACCATTTCCCTATAAAACCAGTCAAAGTTTGCTGAATAACAAAGATGATGACACTCCATTGTGAGTCATTATCCTTACAGAAAATGATAATCATGTGCTGTTGTTCTCTCTTCTGGTATGAGTGTTGAATCAATGATGCTATCACACACTATCCTTAATTCCCCCCATCCCTCCATCCACCATCATACATCCTTTCATCACTCCATCATCTTTCAAGTGAAGTAGCCTACAAATGTTGAAAATTGGGCCAGCTTTAGTGGTCTCAAATCTGTTTGTGCTCTTGCAATCCCTTGCTGACATGGTCAAACCAACCTTGAAAATGTTTGGCATGATGAATGGCAGTTGACATGATAGCCTCAATATCATTCTATTTGTTCTAACAATTTCTACATGTATACTGTGTTTAAAAAAATGGAATTGAATGTCTAACTTAAAAACATAGTTGGCCCAATTGCTCTTATTTCCCAATTGACTAAAACAAAAATGGAACCATCAAATAATAACAATTTGTCAATGTCAATTCAAAGCCCTCATATTTGAGATTAGCAGCCCAAAAAGCAAATAGAAGCCAGGTGGTGGTGATAGGTAGCCTAAAGGTTAAACATAACGTCTCCTCCTGCCTCCACACCTTCCAGGGCCGGTTCCAGGCATAAGCGGTCACTTATGGAGTTCAGTCTGGGTCTCAACTTACTATTGAGAGTAAGAAGAGTATACACCAGGTGCAATTTCAAAATGTGGTATTGCATCAGCAGTTATCTTATGTCAGTAACTGATAGTCAATTAGCCATTTCAGCTAACCATTTTTTTTTTTATTGGTAGTTAGTCTAGCCAGCTATGTAAACTTGTAGTAATTATGGCCGCAGAAAGCCCTCATTGATTTTTTTAAACATTCTCACATATATATTGGCATGAGTCATTACAAAATGTGTAGAATTGCAGGAATCTGGCTTTAAAACCACAAAGCTTTCTCTAAACCCTATGTGTAGAATTGCAGGAAATTAACTTTAAAATTCTTTCCACCGTTAAGGGGGCCACTAAATTTTTTTACTGGGAGGTGGGCTGGGTGGCATCCAAAAGGCAAGAGCCGGGTCCTGGCGCCTTCCATGCAGACCTGCGCCTTCTGTGGACAGCACAGGCTGAGGAGCATCTCCGTTTGGGCATTTTCATAGACTATACCAAATGATTGGTGCGCTCACCTTTTAAAGCTTTCGGTGGGTGTGACATCGTAACGTGTACATAACGCAATTATTGTAGCCACATTTTAACAAAGCTCTTCTTGGGGGGGGGGGACTCCGGTTCGTGTCCTCCTGTGCAGAAACCATAGCTCCTGAGGAAGAGATCCAACTAGGCATTGGGGGCAGCCCCAAGTAACTGAAGACAAAATCTCTCTCTAACCTGTGGTAAGCCATTTCTCCCCTACAAAACGGCACACAGGCTAAACAACGTTGCAGCACCACAGACAGTAGGCCTACCTGATCGGCAGCTTCAGCACCACAGACAGTAGTCCTACCTGATCGGCAGCTCCAGCACCACAGACAGTAGGCCTACCTGATCGGCAGCTTCAGCACCACAGACAGTAGGCCTACCTGATCGGCAGCTCCAGCACCACAGACATTAGGCCTACCTGATCGGCAGCTCCAGCACCACAGACAGTAGGCCTACCTGATCGGCAGCTTCAGCACCACAGACAGTAGGCCTACCTGATCGGCAGCTCCAGCACCACAGACAGTAGGCCTACCTGATCGGCAGCTTCAGCACCACAGACTGTAGGCCTACCTGATCGGCAGCTTCAGCACCACAGACAGTAGGCCTACCTGATCGGCAGCTTCAGCACCACAGACAGTAGGCCTACCTGATCGGCAGCTTCAGCACCACAGACAGTAGGCCTACCTGATCGGCAGCTTCAGCACCACAGACAGTAGGCCTACCTGATCGGTAGCTTCAGCACCACAGACAGTAGGCCTACCTGATCGGCAGCTCCAGCACCACAGACAGTAGGCCTACCTGATCGGCAGCTCCAGCACCAGACAGTAGGCCTACCTGATCGGCAGCTCCAGCACCACAGACAGTAGGCCTACCTGATCGGCAGCTCCAGCACCAGACAGTAGGCCTACCTGATCGGCAGCTCCAGCACCACAGACAGTAGGCCTACCTGATCGGCAGCTTCAGCACCACAGACAGTAGGCCTACCTGATCGGAAGCTCCAGCACCACAGACAGTAGGCCTACCTGATCGGCAGCTCCAGCACCACTGCCACTGAACAGCGACCTTCCACCCAACACACCCAACTCAGCATGAAACTGGAGATCATTTGAATTTTAAAAAAAGGGACTTTTAATGACGATCAGTGTCAAACAATAAGAGTTGAAAACGCACATTACAATCATTCCATCCGATTTACATTTCAAACCGGGATTAGTGATTTCTTAACCTGATTAAGCCAAATGAAATATCTTTGATAGGTACAAAAATAACCAAAAGTTCCAATACCATTTAGACTTCATAAAATCACTGATAACCCAGAAAATACACAATGTACTCTAACAAAAATGCCTCACTGAATGGACTGACAGGTCATTACATTTGAGAATAGTTAAACTGCAACACTGAATTAACATATGTTAAATGTTCACCTCTCCATATGACACAGACTTGAAAGGTATCCAGAGGTGTACAGGGGTAAAAACAGGTCCAGACTGTGAACCACTGGATAAAGGACTGAAACAGCTCTTAACATAAAAAGGTCTAAACTTGTGAAAATGGTTCAGCCACTGGCTCCTGAAAATGGGGATTAATTACAGAGCACTATTTATCATATTTAAATTTGTACCAAAAGCAAAACAAATCAAAGAAAGCACGAATACCCTTGTTACAAGGGAAATACATATATATATATATTTTTTTTCACACAAAATCTAAAATGGCCAAATGTCCTGCAATGGCTAAAGCAGTGTATACAGATCAACAGTTTTGATCTAGAATCATGAGAATGCATTTATACTATGGATGTTGACTGTTCAAACTAACAGAGAACTTAACTATACACTATGAAAGGAACTGGTAAATCGCTAGCAAGGTACATATCAACACATGCTGGAGATGCACCACACAGGTGGACAGAATTAACTGTTGTCAGTTTGTTTTGTTTTTCAATAGAGAATTCAGGTTTTAGAAAGTCTTCAGCAATCATGGGATGTCAACACATTACTACTCATTTTCATAGTGCGCTTTTTCCCCTCGATGAGAGGATGATGACTATGCATAACAATGGAAATCTCAGCAGTCCATTCTAGCACTTGAACAAGGCATTAGAACAAAGTGCTCCAAGAAGAACAGTAGTATTACCAGGAAAGGAGGATAATCAGGTAAAGACAGAGGATACTGTAATAACAAAACGTCCCAATACCCTTTTCTCTTCATCCACCAAGTTTCAATTAACATGATCAATAACGACTGAAACCTTTAATTAACCCTCTCCCACCATTCCCTTCTTTAGTTCATTCACCACCAGCTCTTCTGTTTACATCTCGTCCGAGCGGTGTTGCTGTATAATGATGGATGTAGGCTTCCTGTCAGTCCAGTTCTCCTTGGTCCCTGGAACCTCATAAGCCACAGCCTTTCCCACTGGATCCCTGGATCCCTCCTGCAGGCCCCCAGCCCCGGGTCCGGCCCCCGGGTTCAGCTCGGCCTGACCAGGACTGGGGAAGTCTGCAGACGAGTTGCTGTTGAACCCACTCTCAGATTCAGACTGCTCCACTTTCTGGTAGTCTGGTGTGTGGTTCTGCCCACCAGTGAACATGGCCTTGGTGTTCTCCACCTTGGCCACTAGGAGGAGACTGAGAGGGGGAGGCTCAGCATCATCTACTTCCTCCCCAGGCTCAGAGTAAGCCAGGGGCAGAGGGTCTGGGGTGTCATCAACAGCAACAGAGCGCAGGGTCCTGGAGACAACTACAAGAGAGGGGAAAGGTTTAACATCTGCTTGAATCTTAAATACAGCACTCGTCTTCTTATGGCTGCAGGGTCAGTATTGAGTAGCTTGGAAGAAAGGTGCACAGAGGTGCCCAGAGTAAACGGCCTGCTCCTCAGTCATAGTTGCTAATATTTGCATATTATTAGTAGTATATGATAGAAAACACTCTGAAGTTTCTAAAACTGTTTGAATTATGTCTGTGAGTATAACAGAACTCATATGGCAGGCAAAAACCTGAGAAGTTCCACTTCCTGTTTGGATTTTTTCTGGAGGTGGCAGATTTTCAACCAAGCTCTCATTGAAATTACAGCGAGATATGGATGAGGTTTCACTTCCTACGGCTTCCACTAGATGTCAACAGTCAATAGAACTTTGTCTGATGACTCTAATGTGAAGGGGGGCCGAAGGAGACAGGAATTAGTCACCACTGCCACAAGCTGACCATGCTTTGACCACGTGCGTTCACGTGATAGGCAGCTCCGTTCCATCGCTCAACAGAAGTCAATGTAATTCTCCGGTTGGAACGTTATTCAAGATGTTAACAACATTCTAAAGATTGATTCAGTACATCGTTTGACATGTTTCTGACTGTTATGGAACTTTTGGACATTGTCACGTTATAGTGGACGCGCTTTGTGACTTTGGAATTGTTAACCAAACGCGCTAACCAAAGTAACTAATTGGACATAAATAACGGACATTATCGACCAAAATCAAGCATTTATTGTGGACCTGGGATTCCTGGGAATGCATTCTGATGAATATCATCAAAGGTAAGGAAACATTTATCATGTATTTTCTGGTTTCTGTTGACTCCAACATGGCGGATAATTTGGCTATTGTTCTGAGCGCCGTCTCAGATTATTGCATGGTTTACTTTTTCCGTAAAGTTTTTTTGAAATCTGACACAGCGGTTGCATTAAGGAGAGGTATATCTATAATTCCATGTGTATATGTATTATCATCTACATTTATGATGAGTATTTCTGTTGAAACGATGTGGCTATGCAAAATCACTTGATGTTTTTGGAACTAGTGAATGTAACGCACCAATGTAAACTCAGATTTTTTTATATAAATATGAACTTTATCAAACAAAACATACATGTATTGTGTAACATGAAGTCCTATGAGTGTCATCTGATGAAGATCATCAAAGGTTAGTGATTCATTTTCTCTCTATTTCTGCTTTTTAGAAAGCTATCTATCGCTGGCAAACTGGCTGTGCTTATTGTGGTTTGGTGGTGACCTAACATAATCGTTTGTAGTGCTTTTGCTGAAAAGCACATTTGAAATCGGACACTTTGGTGGGATTAACAACAAGATTACCTTTAAAATGATATAAGATACATGTATGTTTGAGGAATTTTAATTATGAGATTTCTGCTTTTTGAATTTGGCGCCCTGCACTTCGACTGGCTGTTGTCATATCGATCCCGTTAGCGGGATTGCAGCCATATGAAGTTAATAACGGGAAGAGACAGGAAATATTTGTTAAGAATTTTAGATGTTATTTATTGTTGTATACATAACATTACTTTAACCTCTCTGGGATATGTGGGACGCTAGCGTCCCAACATCCAGTGAAAATGCAGAGCGTCAAATTCAAATAAATTACTATAAAAATTTAACTTTCATAAAATCACACATGCAATACACCAAATTAAAGCTACACTTGTTGTGAATCCAGCCAACGTGGCAGATTTCAAAAAGGCTTTACGGCGAAAGCAAAAATGCTATTATCTGAGGACAGCACCCCAGCAAACAAACACAGACCATAATATATCAACCCTCCAGGCGCGACACAAAACGCAGAATTAAAGATATTTGCGCAACATGACTACAAAAGTTACCTGTAAGCTTTGTCCAAACATTTCAAACTACTTCCTAATACAACAAAATTTAAGACTAGATATACTGTGTTCAATACCGGAGGAAAACAATGTGTAACGCACCTCTAACAACGATTACACTTCCCTCTAGCCTTGTTCTGAACAGTGCTACTTCTTCATTTCCCAAAGGAAAAACCTCAACCAATTTCTAAAGACTGTTGACATCCAGTGGAAGCGATAGGAACTGCAAGAAAGTCAATTAGAAATCTGGATTCCCAAAGAAAATTCATTGAAAAGAGAGTGACCTCAAAAATAAAATCTGAATGATTTGTCCTCGGGTTTCGCCTGCCAAATAAGTTCTGATATACTCACAGACATTATTCAAAGACATGATTCAAATAGTTTTAGAAACTTCAGTGTTTTCTATCCAAATCTACTAATAATATGCATATCTTAGCTTCTGGGCCTGAGTAGCAGGCAGTTTAATTTGGGCATGCTTTTCATCAAAAATTCCAAATGCTGCCCCCTATCCTAGAGAAGTTAAAGACTAAAGAAGAGCTATTTTGAACAGAAGAACATTTTATTCATATTATTTTTTAAACATAGCTTTAGCATTTCAGACCATCCTCGTTTTTTTTACTTACCGGAGGAGGGGGTGTATATCTCCTTCTGTCCAGGGCTGCGGCCAAACGGGTTGACAGAGGGGAAGACGATGAGGCAGAAAGACAGCAGGAACACCTGAGCAGAGAGAAGAGAAAACTGTAAGAAAGCTGACAAATGTGTGCAACCTAGGCTTACAAACCCAATACATGAGGTACATCCGTCTACAAAGAATTATGCAAGAAGTATTTGCGTAATTTAAAAATATATATCTTCCATTAGTTTTTCTATGCTAAAATAAAATAGTCTTGTATAAGAATATCATTCTTCTCATTATAGACCCAAGCAAGGCTCCAGTCTTTATTAACTAAAGCGTAAGTACTTGTTGGTTTATTGTTCCAACATACCATTATTTGGCAGTGGGACAATATAATGGCTTTAGCCTCAATAGTACACTAGTACAGTACATCCACTCCTGGTCCTTAAGTGGGAGACACTTAAAACCAATGAGCTAAGTCTGGAGCACCATATGAAAAACATAATCAGGCCTCAATCTGGGTTGATATTACTATAATGTCCCAATCATTTCTAATAATGTCAACATACAGGCTGAGCTGGCACCCTGAAAGAACAGGATGTAGCAAGTCACCTCAGCACACGCCGTGTTAACAAAGTTTAACTTCAATTTGGAAAGGATTGACAACCAAACTGTCAACCAAATACATCTGCAGACATAAACTTGTGAGATTCTTTTAGTACCAGTAAATTACTACAAGCTCTAATTCCCAGCATGCCAAACAGAGGCCATGAAGTGGTGTGAGGGTTAAGCTCTACTCTGTGTGTTAGTCCTCTTACCATGACACATGTGCTGGTGGTGGTTGTCTTCATGGTAGACATCTTCATCATGCCCTGCAGCTTCCTCAGCTGCTCTATTAGAGACCTAGACGGGGGGGGGGGGGATAATAAATACTAGTCTACAAACGTCATTCATTCATTCTCAGATGCGTATCATACATAAGAACAGTTGTTCCATAATCATGGTAATGGCAATAGTGGCGTCTTACATGTTTTGCTTCTGCAGCAGTTGGACCTTCTTCTGCAGATCCTGGTTGTGAGCAGTGCAGATGGAAACCCTAGGGCCCAATCAGCAATACACTCAACCAACCAAACTTTATTTAAAACACCTTTTGATCCAATGAAGACACAGCAGGCTAAACATTGGTGAAGTGAAATAGTCTAAATCATATAATGACTAATGCACTGTGTGTGCCTTTGATTTCATTTTCAGAAATCTCTCCATCCATTCCCTCTCTCACCTGTTCTCCAGGCCATCCACATACACCTTCTTCTTCTTCCTACTCTCCTGGGCCGACTGCTTGTTGCGGATCTTTCTCCTCACCCTCTTCAGTGTCCTCTCCTCAGTCTGAGACAGTGAAAGACAGACTACTCACTTGACATGGTAATGTACACAGTGCTGAGGAGCAGTCTGTGGTCTCACTGCTAGAGACAAACAAGCTGTCTGGGAAGTTCTCATTTAGTGTGATTGGAATTGTTTCTGCACGAGACAGGAGTAATTTAATAGACAACTTCTGTTCACTAGTCATTGGCTATCCCTTGATATTAGCAGCCTCAATACTAAGGCAGCTACAAAGTACCTAGTGTCACATCTCCCTTGTGAACCTCATTAGCCATTGTCTGCCCTGTCCTTGGATAACACCATAATCTGGCTTTGTCATTCTTAAGGAGTGTATGGCATTTGGACCAAAGTTCACAATGGTTTCGGTGGTCTCCACAGTGTCAACAAACACTTGTAATAACTGGAGGAAATGACCTTAGTAAGAGGCATGCAAGACGGTATGGCTGCTCCTTCTTTAACAAGAAGTCTCTTTTCCTCATCGGTCAGGACGATCTCCTTGAACTGGAACTGAAGGGAAGAAAACAGCCATTTTTAAGAGACGAGGCCTTCAACAGATCTTCAGCAGTTACATAACTTTGCCACGGGGTGGCGACAGAACTGTAAGATTATGTCTTGTGAAATTTACATTTTTCATGAACTCAAGTACAGTTAATGCCATTCTTATTAAAACAATGAGAATAAGTTTGACAAGCATATTAAATACTTGTTTGATCTTTGGTTTGACAATAGTGCTTCTGCTTTTCTCGTCTATAATACCCATTTGATGATGTGAAACTAAGTGAAGCTCACCAGATCCGCTTGGTTGTCCTGTGTAGAGTCCTCTATGGAAAAAGTGCAGGGTAGTTCTTCACTGGAATAATCCTGTTCCATTTCCATCCCCTCACTGTCCAGGTCGTCTGATGAACACGAGAGAACACCAGATCTTTATTGTCTCACATGAACAGTAAAGTTATGGAACCTTACAAGGATATTTCTGTGAAATGTTCTAATCCAAGGATGAGTCAAGTGACTCTGAACTCAAATCGGCTGAAATTAATCTCAAAAGCATGGGAAAAAGAAAGACCGGCACCACCTAATTCCACCTAACTGATCATCTGATTGCCTGGCGTACTACATTCTTTAGGATTCATGACCAGCTGGGCTGGGGGCAGTGTATGGTTACACACCTGGGAACCCCTTCATGTGTAGCCCCCTAGAGTTAGTCTGCAGATGCTCAAACTACCAACAAACTATTCAATTAATTGAACTGTCAACGGCCATTGTTGTCATGCAACTACTCCTTCATACCACCCAAAGCTATGAACCTGTTAGCCAAGTATAAAGGTCTAGATCAACACTTACCCAGATCAATAAAGACATCCATATCCAGCTTCTCTGCCCTCACGCTCTGTAGAGCATCCATGTCCTCTTCCTGGAGCAGATAGTAGCTGTGGTCTGTCTGCACGGTCAGGGCTTGAGGGTTCTCAGCCTGGAGCTCCAGGGCAATCAGGCGATTGTTGGAGTACCCTGGGCTGGGCGCAGGGTCACCGTCACTCCCCTGGGAACTGGTGAAGGCCAGGAAATTCTGTCCGACTATGCCGCCAGTGCTGCTGTCTTCAGAGATGCCGCTATCGCTGCCCTGTGGAGAGTGGGAGAGACAGGAGGTGGCCATGTTGTTTTCTCCCTCAAGCAAGCTGGACAGGAAGTCCTCAGTGTCCATGCCTGTCAGCATCTACAATACAGCAGGAAGTTAGTGTCCATTCTATTCAACATGACTCGTTTATCTCACAAAGAACAATTATTGTAAAATAGAGTTCCTCTGCTTTAAAATAAGGAAGTATGTCACATTTTGATGTAATTCAATAACAAACTACTTCTGCTTTACTAGTACGATATGCCATTAAATGAAAGGTTTGTTTCCTGTCAATCAAACTATTATCGGTTAGTAAACATAAAACAGTGTTATTCCTGAGTGGGAGACATACATCTTGCTCAGAGAGCCAGTTTTCTAGCCCACTTCCATATGGGAAGAAGGGGTCGTTAACTCCCGTATCTCCTTCCTGGAACAGGATCCCCAGAAGATCCGCCCCATCCATATCAGGAACATCCTCAGTGACTGACATCTGGCAAACACAATCAGCAATAAATAAATACATTCTGGAAAAACAATGTGAGACAGAACTAATTGATTTGTTAAAGTAATAGGTAAATCCTACAATATATAACTGAATTATAACTATCGTTAACCTCCTGTCCAGAAATGACATGTTTTCTTAAGAGAGACTGCATTGAGAGTTGCCACGTCCTAGTGTTTGGCAGCTACCACACAGTACACAGCAGATGGTCATGGAGGTCATGTCTAGATGAGATGCAGCTTTTGTCAAATTTTATGTCAAAAGTTGTTTTTATATATTTTAGCTAACTCCTTTTTTCCTAACCTGCTGCGTAAATTATCCTAAACCTGCTACGAAAAGTAAATTTTGACAAAAGCTGTATCCCTTCTAGACATCACTCCATGAACGAGCGCATTCCTATACTTCGCCCCGCCCACTTCTCCTTTTGTCACACGAGAATCAACAAAACAAGCCGGAGTGAGCCCACAAATGTTAGTATAGAAGACACAAACATTGCACTTCAAATATGGATAAAGTAGTTACATTTCAAGTTAATTAGCTACATAATGCTGTCAATCGAGCTAGTAAACTATTTCAACACCAGTTTCTGTGCTCAGTAGGCTGGAAGTTAGCTAGTAGGGTAGCCAGTTTACGTTACATTGTCCTGGTAGTTTATCTTGCTAACGTTACCTAGCTAGCTACAAGACATTGTTTGCATAGACACGATGCACTGACAGTGACAGGCACAAGGATGAGTAGTTAGCTAGTAGGTAGGCACTGGGCAATCAGATTAGCTAGCAAGATAGCTAATCAAGAGTTTGTTTGAAAAAATATAATTTTCTGCATAGCTGACCAGCCAATGCAATGCACGCTCCATGGCCAACCAATTTGATAAATTACATCTCCATTAAATATGAAGAATCGATGGTCATAATTAACTGCACACCTCGGCCACAGATAGAACAATGAGCTGGTTTCTTTGAAAAAAAAGCAAACACGATAGATTCCTATAAGCAAATGTTGCTGAGAGGGCGTGGTCGTTGTATGTTTTCGTTTACGAATCAAATAAAAAGCATCCATTTATCATGCCTGAAATGTTCTTACCTTTCTCAGTATACAGACTGATAAGGTAGGATAGCATTCGTGTGAGTCAGTGCAATTATTTTTCTTGTTGTCTCTTCGAAGTTTCTGTCTGGTACACAGATTAAATCACCTTCCAACAAGACAGATATTGCGTCATCAGTAAAGACAAGTGTAAGATTTCGCCCTTGTCCTTATGGGAAATGTAGTATGGTGTGTGCTGCTGGGACGAGGTGTGCTGCTAATGAAGTGGATGTTGATATGACACAATGCCATTTCTCATGTTTGATATTTTAGTTTCTTCAAAAAAATATTGAGATGTGTGAAGAGAGCATACAAATTAGGCTTACGCTTCATGTCCTCCTCAGTTAAAGTGAAAGTAAGACAAGGGTCGTTTCTTATCACAGTACCTTCAGCATCTTTATTTTCCATAATATAAACTCATTACCCACAGAGGAACTTTACAAAAAGTTTAGTAAAAAACACAAGTCAAGTTTATCAAAACAGTACAAGAGAACAAACGTAGCATTTCATAATTGTATTTAATATTTTAACAAGACATATAGGGCAATAATATGGCATAATAACAATCAAAAAATCGAATCCTTGGAGTTGAGAGGTATGGTGTACAAAGTAACTTTCAACCCAACCAGGCCAATTGGCCAATGTGTTAATTTCAACCATTGACCTGGAGTTGTCTAGACTGGTCCCAGATCTGTTTGTGCTCTTGGCAACTCCATTGTTCATCGTCAAACCAAAGCATTTTAGCGCAAACAGACCGGCACTCAGGCTATATCATGATTCCTGGAAAATGAGTGCAAAGCATTACATTGACATGCATTTATGAAATAGAAGATCACATTTTCTATTGAGTCGTGGTGTTGGCCTAATGTAACTGGAAAGAAAAGCGAAGGCATGGAAAAGTGCAATAGAACATTCAAGACAGAAATCATCCCATTCTTCATTCTCATTAGCTGAGACTCTTTCTGCATTCAACAATGCTACATCTGGGTTACCAAGGCTCAGTCACTTCATGTAGTGTTTGGGCTCCCGATTGGCACAGTGGTCTTAGGCACTGCATCTCAGTGCAAGAGGCGTCACTACAGTCCCTAGTTCAAATCCAGGCTGTATGCCATGTGTCTGGGTTTGGCTTGGATAGGCTGTCATTGTAAATAAGAGTTGGTTCTTAACTGACTTGCCTAGGTAAGTAAAAAATATATATTTATGAAATTGCAGCATCAGATTTATGGGGTTGATTGCTGCATCATTGTCAGTATCCTTTTTTAGCATTATATGATATACGTAACATTAACAACAGTTGTGGATGTGATGAATATTGATGTACATTGTCTTAGCTTCAGAAGCTTGTGCATATCCCACATTTTGTGTGCTTGTTCTAAGATGTATTCTTCAGATTTTTACTGAAGCAATTGTTGTCGAAAATTATCTTCAAAATGATGTGTTCTAGCTAAGATTCTCAGAAAATATATTCTGAAGTGCATTTCTCATACATTTCAGTACTGTTTTATAGATAGAAAGATGAGAAGTATTTAGCAAAAATCTATGAATAGTCTTGAAGTGTCTTTTTCAAATGAAAGCCACCCAAAAATACTGACTTCATCAAGTGTTCAGAAAAGTGGATTGGCACATGTATATTGTTAAATTTGCATATTGTATTGCAATATTTCAGAAAATATTCTACATTCAACTGGTAAAGGTTACTTTTGATATGCACTACCGGTCAAAAACACCTGCTCAATCAAGGGATTTTCTTTATTTTTACTATTTTCTACATTGATGAATAATAGTGAAGACATCAAAACTATGAAATAACACATATGGAATTATGTAGTAACCTAAAGTAGGTGTTCTAAAACTTTTGATCAGTAGTGTGTGTATATAAATATATATATCGTACCAGTCAAAAGTTTGGACACATATGGAATCACGTAGTAACCAACAAAGTGTTAAACAAATCAAAATATATTTTCTATTTGAAATTCTTCAATGTAGCCACCCTTTGCCTTGTTGACAGCTTTGCACACTCTTGGCATTCTCTCAACCAGCTTCACCTGGAATGCTTTTTCAAAAGTCTTGAAGGAGTTCCCACATATGCTGAGCACTTATTGGTTGTTTTTCCTTCACTCTGTGGTCCAACTCATCCTAAACCATCTAAATTGGGTTGAGGTCAGGTGATTGTGGAGGCCAGGTCATCTTATGCAGCACTCCATCACTCTCCTTCTTGGTCAAATAGCCCTTACTCAGCCTGGAGGTGTGTTGGGTCATTGTCCTGTTGAAAAACAAATGGTAGTCCCACTAAGCGCAAACCGGATATGGTGTATCGTTACAGAATGCTGTGGTAGCCATGTTGGTTAAGTGTTCCTTGAATTCTAAATAAATCACTGACAGTGTCAACAGCAAAGCACCCCCACATCATAACACCTCCTCCTCCATGCTTTACGGTGGGAACCACACATGCAGAGATCATCTGTTCACCTACTCCGAAAGACATGGCGGTTGGAACCAAAACTCTCAAATTTGGACTCATCAGACGAAAGGACATATTTCCACCGGTCTAATGTCCATTGCTCATGTTTCTTGGCCCAAGCAAGTCTCTTCTTCTTATTGGTGTCCTTTAGTAGTGGTTTCTTTGCATCAATTCAAGCATGAATGCCTGATTCACGCAGTATCCTCTGAACAGTTGATGTTGAGATGTGTCTGTTACTTGAACTCCGTGAAGTATTTATTTGGGCTGCAATTTCTGAGGCTGGTAACTCTAAGGAACTTATCCTCTGCAGCAGAGGTAACTCTGGGTCTTTCTTTTCTGGGGTGGTCCTCATGAGGGCCAGTTTCATCATAGCGCTTGATGGTTTTTGAGACTGCACTTGAAAATCTTTCAACGTTTTTGACATTTCCCAGATTGACTGACCTTCATGTCTTAAAGTAATGATGGACTGCCGTTTCTCTTTGCTTATTTGAGCTGTTCTTGCCATAATGGACTTGGTATTTTACCAAATAGGGCTATCTTCTGTATACCACCTCTACCTTCTCACAACACAACTGATTGGCTCAAACACATTAAGAAGGAAAGATATTCCACAAATTAACTTCAAACAAGGCACAGCTGTTAATTGAAATGCATTCCAAGTGACTACCTCATGAAGCTAGTTGAGAGAATGCCAAGAGTGTGCAAAGCTGTCATCAAGGCAAAGGGCGGCTACTTTGAGGAATCTGAAATATAAAATACATTTTGATTTGTTAAAATGTTTTTAGTTACGACATGAGTCAAAGGTAATTATTTTAATCTATCTTAAAATAATTACCTTTAGGGTGTGGTACTGCCTATACTATTCAAGCTACCTGTAATTACGCAATCCCAAGGTACTATGCCTTCTGCTGACATTTTAAAAACATTCCAAATGACAACAAATGTGTTAGGATAGATTTTGATCAAGAAATCTTTAGGATTTGAATGTCTACTTCAGACTCTGTAACATCCATAACGATAAGTTTTCCACCCTAAAGTAATCATGGAATTTGCAATCTTTTCAAAACTAGCGTTTTTATGTTCAGCCAAGCCTTTCCTTCGAAATGGCTATCCATGTTTTGACCTAAGACTTACAAACTCACAGAATTTTGCTAATGTGTTTAATCTTTCCAAGAAGCTTACAACTGGGCACACACTGGTTGAATCAATGTTGTTTCCACATCATTTCAAAGAAATAGTTTTGAACCAACATGGAATTATGGCACAATAAACGTTGATTTGATGTCTGTACCCAGTGGGTTGTGCATTTCATGTAACATCCAGAACACTTCTTATTTGCTTTATTTCTCCAACATGCTAATATTTAGAAGTCCATTTTTGGGGGATTACATGGTGGGTACTATAGACACACACATCAAAATTGTATTTATATTTTGTTTGTCCATTCTGTGAGACATTTAAGTTGTGATTTTGCGAGCAAATATTATGAGCATAATGCTGGAATCGCCCAGGTTCCTTTGAAATGTCTGCTGGATAACCATATGTTACCTGTTTGCCTTTTCTGGTGAGATAAAATAGGGAAAGACTGGCACCCAGGCTAAAGTATATTCTCACAAAGACAAATTCTCACCTGAATCCCAACTTGAAGACTTTTTTAGTCTTTCTTAGAGCATCTGCGATGAATGTTTTGTCGATCAACATTCAAGACCCCCTTGGGTTGTGCCGTGGCGGAAACCTTTGTGGGCTATACTCTGCCTTGTCTCAGAATGGTACGTTGGTGGTTGAAGATATCCCTCTAGTGGTGTGGGGGCTGTGCTTTGGCAAAGTGGGTGGGGTTATATCCTTCCTGTTTGGCCCTGAACGGGGGTATCATCGGATGGGGCCACAGTGTCTCCTGACCCCTCCTGTCTCAGCCTCCAGTATTTATGCCGCAGTAGTTTATGTGTCGGGGGGCTAGGGTCAGTTTGTTATATCTGGAGTACTTCTCCTGTCTTATCCGGTGTCCTGTGTGAATTTAAGTATGCTCTCTCTAATTCTCTCTTTCTTTCTCTCTCTCGGAGCACCTGAGCCCTAGGACCATGCCTCAGGACTACCTGGCATGATGACTCCTTGCTGTCCCCAGTCCACCTGGCCGTGTTGCTGCTCCAGTTTCAACTGTTCTGCCTGCGGCTATGGAACACTGACCTGTTCACCGGACGTGCTACCAGTCCCAGACCTGCTGTTTTCAACTCTCTAGAGACAGCAGGAGCGGTAGAGATACTCTGAATGATCGGCTATGAAAAGCCAACTGACATTTACTCCTGAGGTGCTGGCTTGCTGCACCCTCGACAACTACTGTGATTATTATTATTTGACCATGCTGGTCATTTATGAACATTTGAACATCTTGGCCATGTTCTGTTATAATCTCCACCCGGCACAGCCAGAAGAGGACTGGCCACCCCTCATAGCCTGGTTCCTCTCTAGGTTTCTTCCTAGGTTTTGGCCTTTCTAGGGAGTTTTTCCTAGCCACCGTGCTTCTACACCTGCATTGCTTGCTGTTAAGGGTTTTAGGCTGGGTTTCTGTACAGCACTTTGAGATATCAGCTGATGTACGAAGGGCTATATAAATACATTTGATTTGATTTGAAGACAGAAATCAAACTGATTTAAAATTTACCATCTCATTCCTCATTCACAGTAACATACATTCTATTCGTTTGAAAAAAAAATACAATAAAGTTCAACTATAGGAGTAAAGGCTTTTCATCACAGAATCACACAGAGCTTGGAGGTGTGCCCTAAGCTGCGGTACGCCTTTAGCCGGTCCTTTTTACTCACTCTGGCCCCGACCACATGTGTAACCGCAGGCATGCTATCCACTGCCCGCCTATTGTGAGCACGGTGCAACAGAATCCTATAAACACCTGTTATAGAACTCCTACAGTCCTTCCCCTGATTATTCAAGACATGCTCCGTGGTGATCCCTAGTGTCTCTAGTGCCCCCCTCACCTCCACCTCGTCCTCCTTCAACTCTGAAGGTGTGCTCTCGGCCAGATAGGACGGGTCCAGTTTAAAGGGCTCCATGGCCCGGGGGAAGTCTACACTCAGCAGCCACTCACAGCCCATCATCTGCTCTACACTGCAGCGATCTGAGGGCTGGGGCTGGAGGATGCCTCTGATCAGCCTCTGGCAGGGCTCCAGTATCCAGGAGGGCAGCACATAGGCCCCCTCCAGGATACAGCGCTTCAACTTGGCAACCGTGTCCGCCCTAAAGGGCATGCTTCCTGTCACCATGAAGAACAGCATGACGCCCAGAGCCCAGATGTCTACGAAGACGCCCAGATAATTTTCATCCCGGAAGAGCTCTGGCGCGGCGTAGGGCGGGGAGCCGCAGAAGGTGTTTAGAGTCTCGTCGCGGCGGCTCAGCGTGCTGAATCCGAAGTCTCCCACCTTGACGCAGGTGCTGCAGGTGTAGAAGACGTTCTCTGCCTTCAAGTCACGGTGGATGATGCTGTTGTCATGCTGTGGGGCAGGTCAAAGATTATCTGGTTAATACACCGGTATATACTGTAAATACATCTCAGACTCTTTAAATTACATTCAATCACAGGATGTTGGTGGCACCTTAATTTGGGAGAACAGGTTCGTGGTTATGACTGGAGCGGAATCAGTGGGATGGTATCAAACACATGGTTTCCAGGTGTTTGATGCCGTTCCATTTGCGCCGTTCCAGCCATTATCATGAGCCGATCTCCCCTCAGCAGCCTCCACTGCATTCAATGTTGCAGCACAGAAAATAGACAATGTTTTTAAGCACTTTGCATCTACGGATGTGGAGTCTGAATTGTTCTTATGACCCCAGCATAATATTTATTTGGGAAACGATGACACAAGTTTCAAAGAAAGCAAATGAGGTCAGGAAGCCTTGTGATATTACTGACTCAAACACATACAGTATGGACACATAATAAGCCAAATTAAAGTGTATGTGAGCAGGACTGTAGCCCTGGGCCAGGAAAATACCATGTGTTTGACAGCTGAGAGGATCTGAGAGAAGACGATCTTGCTGTCGATGTCGGACAGTTTCCCCTCTGTGCTGATCTTGGTGTAGAGCTCTCCTCCGCCTGCATACTCCATCACCAGATGTAACCGTGACAATGTCTCCACCACCTGCCACCCACCAGGAAGAAACAGAGAGGATGGTCAAGTCATCTACTGATAATTACACTACTCTGTTTAATTACACTACTCTGTTTAATGACACTACTCTGTTTAATGACACTACTCTGTCTAAAAGTACACTGCACTGATGACATTAGTTTCTGACCATGCTTTGTGTAACTCATTACTTATCAGTAATAGATGTTTAACAACGCCTGGGAGGCCGTGTGTGTGTGTGTGCGTGCGTGCGTGCGTGCGTGTGACCCACCTCGTAAAGGCGTATGATGTTGGGGTGTTGCAGTCTCTCCATGCTGGATATCTCTCTAGATAGTAACCTCTGGGTCTTTTGGTCCAGCTTGGTCTTATCCAGGATTTTAATGGCCACCTTGTCTGAAGGAGAACAAAAGGACATGTTCATTTATTTATTAGGATTCCCATTAGCTGTTCCTGATGCAGCAGCTACTCTCCCTGGGGTCAGCTTTAAGCCTTTGTTATATACCTGAGGTCAACGTAGAATGTAGAAATAAAAAGCAGACATTGAGAGAAGAGTTAGGCAAAAATAAAGAGATATTCCTGTTTTAGCTTTTGGTGTTTTATTCTCTACAGATAAAACGGTGCAATATTTTGTGGATGTTAACACACACTTCATATTTATATATCTCTATGCATTAGCAAGCTATGTGGCTGATAAAACATGTGCATTCTATAACATTCCAAGCCAAACATAAATAAACACAACGCTAGGTGGCTTGCTCAATTATGATGTCATAATATTACTGTTGATGATATCTGAAAATGTGCATGTACACCCTGGCCCATCTACTGTTGCTAACCCCAATTATGACTTGTGCTCTGATATCTGCTTCACTGATTTCTGCTCTCGTAAAAACCTGGGTTTTCTGCATGTTATCTAGAAGCTTATTACCTAAAATGCATCAATTGAAAGTGTGGGTTCACAGCTCCAATCCAGATGTGTTGGTCATTACTGAGACGTGGTGGAGTGTTTTGAATACTGATGTTAACCTTTCTGGTTATAAACTTTTTCGATAAGACAGATCTTCTAAAGGTGGCAATGTTTACCAAGGACCACCTTCAGTGCTCGGCTGTCTCGACTAAGTCTGTCCTCAAACAATTTGATTTGCTGTTTTTAAGCATTAAACTTTCAAATAGCTCTTTGTTGACTGTTGCTGGGTGCTATCGTCCTCCATCAGCACCGGCCTGTACCCTACCTGCCTTAAGCTCTCTCCTGGCCCCTTACACTAAGTCTGAATTTGTCCTGCTAGGTGACCTAAACTGGGACATGCTTAATTAAACCATCTGACCAAGTCCTAGAGAAATGGGACTCCCTAAATCTTTCCCAGATTATTACCAATCCCACAAAATATAACTCCAAACACCCAGAAAGGGATAATCTCCTTTTTTTTTAACCAGGCAAGTCAGTTAAGAACTAATTCTTATTTACAATGACAGCCTACCCCAGCCAAACCCAGGCCAAGTGTGCACTGCCCTATGGGACTCCCAATCACAGCCAGATGTGATACAGTCTTGGTTCAAACCAGGTACTGTAGTGACACCTCTATGTACTGAGATGCAGTGCCTCTGACCACTGCACCACTCGGGAGCCTGTGATGTTATCCTCACAAATAATCCTGATATGTATCAGTCTGGTGTTTTCTGTAATGACCATAGTGCTCACTGTTTTAGCTTGTGTTCGTAATGGCTGTTCAGTGAAACGACCTGTCCTGATTTGTTATAGACGCTTGCTAAAAAACTTGAATGAGCAAGCCTTCCTGGCTTCTGTAAAATGGCTTCTGTAAAATGGTATAGAATCAGCTTGATCCCCTCTGTCGAAGACACTTGGCTTGGCACACGCATACTCTGGCTGACAGGCTCTCGTTCAGGCAAATGAGAAATAAGTGCACTCAGGCTATCCGGAAGGCCAAAGTTAGTTACTTTAAGGAGCAGTTCCCTCTCTGTGGGTCTAACCCCAAGAAGTTCAGGAAAACGGTTAAAGATCTGAGGAATAAAACCTCCTCCTCACAGCTGCCCATGTCGCTTAATGTTGATGATGTGGTTGTTACTGACAAGAAGCACATGGCTGAGCTCTTTAATCACCACTTCATTAAGTCAGTATTCCTATTTGACTCAGCCATGCCTCCTTGCTCATCCAACATTTCCTCATCTCCCACCCCTTCTACTGCGACTATCAACCGATGCTTCTTCCTCTTTTTCCCCTGCCTCGCTACAAAGTTTCTCCCTGCAGGCAGTCACTGACTCCAAGGTGCTAAAGGAGCTCCTGAATCTTGACCCTAAAATACATCTGGGTCAGATGGTTTAGACCCTTTCTTCTTTAAGGTTGCTGCCCCTATCATCTCCAAGCCTATCTCCGACCTGTTTAACCTGTCTCTCCTTTATGGGGAGGTTCCCATTGCTTGGAAGGCAGCCACAGTTCATCTTTAATTTAAAGGGGGAGATCAAGCTGATCATAACTGTTATAGGCCTATTTCTATTTTGCCCTGTTTATCAAGTGTTGGAAAAACTTGTCAATAATCAACTGACTGGCTTTCTTGATGTCTATAGTATTCTCTCTGTAATGCAATCTGGTTTCTGTTCAGGTTATGGATGTGTCACTGCAACCTTAAAGGTCCTCAATGATGTCACCATTGCCCTTGATTCTAAACAATGTTGTGCTGCTATTTTTATTGACTTGGCCAAAACTTTTGATATGGTAGACCATTCCATTCTTGTGGGCTGGCTAAGGAGTATTGGTGTCTCTGAGGGGTCTTTGCTAACTATGTCTCTCAAAGAGTGCAGTGTATAAAGTCAGAAAATCTGCTGTCTCAGCTACTGTCTGTCACCAAGGGAGTAACCTAAGGCTCAAACCTAGGCCCCACGCTCTTCTCAATTTACATCAACAACATAGCTCAGGCAGTAAGAAGCTCTCTCATCCATATATATGCAGATGATACAGTCTTATACTCAGCTGGCCCCTCCCCGGATATTGTGTTAAATGCTCTACAACAAAGCGTCCAACAAGCTTTCACTACCCTTAACCTTGTTCTGAACACCTCCAAAACAAAGGTAATGTGGTTTTGTAAGAAGAATTCCCCTCTCCCCACAGGTGTGACTACTACATCTGAGGGTTTAGAGCTTGAGGTAGTCACCTCATACAAGTACTTGGGAGTATGGCGAGACGGTACAGTGTCCTTCTCTCAGCACATATCAAAGCTGCAGGCTAAAGTTAGATCTAGACTTGGTTTCCTCTATCGCAATCGCACCTTTTTCACCCCAGCTGCAAAACCCTGATTCAGATCAAATCAAATCAAAGTTTATTTGTCAAGTGCGCAGAATACAACAGGTGTAGTGAAATGCTTACTTACAAGCCCTAACCAACAGTGCAATTTTTAAGTAAAAAATAGGTATTACGTAAGCAATAGAGAAGTAAAGAAAACAACAACAAAAAAGTTTAAATGACAGTGAAAACAATTGCGAGGCGATATACAGGTGGTACTGGTACAGAGTCAATGTGCAGGGGCACCCATGCCAAATCTTTTCAGTCTCCTGAGGGGGAATATATTTTGCTGTGCCCTCTTCACGACTGTCTTGGTGTGTTTGGACCATTCTAGTTGGTTGGTAATGTGGACACCAAGGAACTTGAAGCTCTCAACCTGCTCCACTACAGCCCCGTCGATAAGAATGGGGGCATGCTCAGTCCTCCTTTTCCTGTAGTCCACAATCATATAATTTGTCTTGATTACGTTGAGGGAAAGGTTGTTATTCTGGCACCACCAGGCCAGGTCTACGACCTCCTCCCTATAGGCTGTCTCGTCATTGTCGGTGATCAGGCCTACCACTGTTGTGTCATCTGCAAACTTAATGGTGGTGTTGGAGTCGTGCCTGGCCATGCAGTCATGGGTGAACAGAGAGTACAAGAGGGGATTGAGCACGCACCCCTGAGGGGCTCCAGTGTTGAGGCAGATGTGTTGCTACCTACCCTCATCACCTGAAAGTGGCTCGTCAGGAAGTCCAGGATCCAGTTGCAGAGGTAGGTGTTTAATCCCAGGATCCTTAGCTTAGTGATGAGCTTTGAGGGCACTATAGTGTTGAACGCTGAGCTATAGTCAATGAATAGCATTCTCACATAGGTGTTCCTTTTGTCCAGGAGGGAAAGGGCAGTGTGGAGTGCAATAGAGATTGCATCATCTCTGGATCTGTTTGAACGGTATGCAAATTGGAGTGGGTCTAGGGTTTCTGGGATAATGGTGTTAATGTGGGCAATTACCTGCCTTTCAAAGCACTTCATGGCTAGGGACGTGAGTGCTATGGATCTGTAGTCCTTCATGCAGGTTACGTTAGTGCTCTTGGGCACAGGGACTATGGTGGTCTGCCTGTAGTTTGTTTTACAGATTCAATCAGGGACATGTTGAAAATGTCAGTGAAGACACTTGCCAGTTGGTCAGCACATGCCCGGAGCACATGTCCTGGTTAAACGTCTGGCCCAGCGGCCTTGTGAATGTTGACTTGTTTAAAGGTTTTACTCACGTCGGTTACGGAGAGCGTGATCACACAGTCGTCCGGAACAGCTGATGCTCTCATGCATGCCTCAGTGTTGCTTGCCTCGAAGCGAGCATAGAAGTGATTTAGCTCATCTGTTAGACTCGTGTCACAGGGCAGCTCGCAGCTGTGCTTCCCTTTGTAGTCTGAAATAGTTTGCAGGCCCTGCCACATCCAACGAGCGTCGGGGCCGGTGTAGTACGATTCCATCTTTGTCCTGTATGGGCGCTTTGCCTGTTTGATGCTTCGTCGGAGGGTATAGCAGGATTTCTATTAAGCTTCCAGGTTAGAGTGACGCACCTTGAAAGTGGCAGCTATACCCTCTACCCTGTAATCCATGGCTTCTGATTGGGGTATGTACGTACAGTCACTGTGGGGACAACGTCCTCGATGGACTTATTGACAAAGCCAGTGACTGAGTGGTGTACTCCTCCATGCAATCGGACAAATCCTGTAACATATTCCAGTCTGTGCTAGCAAAACAGTCCTGTAGTTTAGCATCTGCTTCATCTGATCACTTTTTAATAGACCGAGTCACTAGTGCTTCCTGCTTTAATTTTTTTGCAGGAATCAGGAGGATAGAATTATGGTCAGATTTGCCAAATGGAGGGCGAGGGAGAGCTTTTTACGCGTCTTTGTGTGTGGAGTAAAGGTGATCTAGAATTTCTTTCCCTCTGGTTGCGCATTTAACATACTGATAGAAATTAGGCAAAACTGATTTAAGTTTCCCTGCATTAAAGTCCCCGGCCAAAAGGAGCGTCGCCTCTGGGTGAGCAGTGACTCAGTGCGGTCTTAGTGCCAGCGTCCATCTGTGGTAGTAAAAAAACAGTGACAAAAAAAATGTATGAAAACTCTTGGCAAATAGCGTGGTCTACAGCTTATCATGACATACTCTACGTCAGGCGAGCAAAATCTAGAGACTTCCTTAGATTTCGTTCACCAGCTGTTGTTTACAAATATGCACAGACCGCCCACCCTCGTCTTACCAGAGTGTGCTGTTTTGTCTAGCCGGTGCAGCGCATATCCCGTTAGCTGAATGTTTTCCATGTCGTCAGTCAGCCATGATTCGGTGAAACATAAGATATCACAGTTGTTGATGTCCCGTTGGTAGCATATTCATGATCGTACCTCGTCTAATTTATTGTATTCAAACATTTAAATTGCCCAACAATTCCATGTGAATCTGATAACTCTAATGTGTAGACTTTCCACTGTAGAGTTTATGTCATCCTATCATTGATGAGAATGTCTCAGATGACAAGCGAACTGACATCATATTCATTAAGTACCAACGCATATGTTCAACTGGTCGGATTACCAAAATATGGTTAATTTCCCCCCACTTTCTGATGTTCCCAGAATCTCTATGTTAACCAAGGGATTTTCAAATGTCACATCAGTAGGGTAGAGAGAGGAAAAAGGGGAGGATAGGTATTTATGACTGTCATAAACCTACCCCCAGGCCAACGTCATGACAATGAAATGACAGGAGAAAGCTGAAATAACCAACCGGAAATTATGACCAGACATAACCAACCTACACAATACTGTAGATAGATCTTCAACGAAGAAATATAACATGAACACATCCAATTCAACCCATTTAGGAGATGGGTGAAGTTGGTTATGGTTTGGCTTTGGGAACGGTAAACTGAGCCTAGATCTGTGCTTAAGGGAAACCTCTCCCATTACACCCATATACCTCATATCAATAGAACGAATAAATGTCAGGACCCGGTGAGAGAAACAGTCACTAATAGTCGGCAGAACCCAGAAGATGAGGCAGACTCAGCAGTACTAGAGATGATGATTTAATAAAAGGACAAGATCTTCAGGCAAAGCATAAAAATCCACCACGTCCAAAATAAAGCCAAGAGGCACAAAATGGATATCCTCCAAAATACAAAGAAACTCCACAAAGTGGTAAAAACAGCAGGGAAAAAACAAACCTCAAAAGACTACTCAAAAATACACAAGAACTAAACCAGAGAACCTCTGGAAAATCCAATAAGAGAACAATATGTTCACTACAAGGCTTGGGCTGGGGCTGGGTGCTAACAAACACTGAGCAAAGAACTGAGGAACACACAGGGTTTAAATACCAACAAGGGAACGAAACACAGGTGCAAACAATAATAGAGCAAGGAAAAAAACAAAAGGTTCAAAAAAGGTGCAATGGGGACATCTAGTGACAAAAACCAGAACAGTCCTGGCCAAAACCTGACAATAAACAAAGACCCTGTAACAGAGTATGGAAAAGTCTATTAAGTGGTGAGATGGTGCTGAGATATCTAACTTTATTTTGACATGCATTATTAATTAAGACTAGTATTAGTCTTCTCTTTCTGCCACAGCTTTCAGTGACAGCCTTTAATGCCCTGGGGCTCATTTTGCTTTGTAGTACTAAGCAAGTGATACCACACACACAAACACACATACACACTTCTGTCTTTGATGAAGTATGCAGGAATTCCACCCATCCCTAGGCAAACACAAGATCTTTAATGAATCCATATTTTCCAGGGCAGCAGTCAGACAGGCTGTCTTTCTGTGGAAGATTCAGACTACATGCTTAACCCACTGGGTCAAAAACTGGTTGAATCAAGTGTTTCCACATCATAAAAAAAATCTATGTTATGACATGAAAATCAATGTGGAAAACTGATTGTGTTTCCAAAAAGTCATCAGCGTAAGGGAATTTAGTCTTTTTTTGTTGTTGATTTCACACTGAATACACGTTAGTAGACAACTCAACCAAAACTAGATGTTGAAATGACATCTGTGCCCAGCGGCAAACCACTGGCTCAATAGAAAACAGCTATCTAAGGAAATGTATTATTAGCTCATTGATGAGAACAGCTTGAAAACATCACTGCGCTTTGAGATTTTGCTGGAGCAGAGGAGCTGGGTTTTCAAATAAATATTTAACTCAAGCCAGCATATTTAGTGAAGATTGGCCAGGCGGCCTACATACTGTATCTTTTCACTTTTTTATTGTCCATGAATGCATAATTCAAAGATGCAAAGGTTTGGTGAGCATCTGCAGTAAAGCAGGGCTGTGTGTGTTATGTTAAATATCAGGTAATGTGTTTCCTGCCTGGCAGGTGTCTTCCTTACCTTTTGTGAGGGCGTGGATCCCCAGTTTGACGTGGGAAAAGTTTCCACAGCCGATCTCCCCACGGACCTTGTAGAAGCCGATACGCCGGCCCAAGGTGAGCTCACGGACCACCCTGTTAATAAAATAAACAGCACTTACAAATTATCCAGAATAATAATACATGTGATAATTCATCTTCTTTCATGTTTTTTTGTTAGAGAGCATTGTCTTGCTCCTTCCTACCTGTCATCCTTCTCCTACCTGTCATTCTTCACCTACCTGTCATTCTTCACCTACCTGTCATCCTGCTTCTACCCGTCATCCTTCCTCTACCTGTCATTCTTCACCTACCTGTCATTCTGCTTCTACCCGTCATCCTTCCTCTACCTGTCATTCTTCACCTACCTGTCATTCTTCTCCTACCTGTCATCCTTCTCCTACCTATCATCCTTCTCCTACCTATCATCCTTCTCCTACCTATCATCCTTCTCCTACCGGTCATCCTGCTCCTACCCGTCATCCTTCCTCTACCTATCATTCTTCTCCAACCTGTCATCCTTCTCCTACCTGTCATCCTTTTCCTACCTATCATCCTTCTCCTACCTGTCATCTTGCTCCTACCGGTCGTCCTGCTCCTACCGGTCGTCCTGGCCGTACCTGTCATCCTGGCCCTACCTGTCGTCCTGGCACATGTCCAGGTTTAGCCTCTCCAGGGGGGTGACGCGGTGGCCAGGGCCCCCCTCGTCATCTGCAGTGATGTCCGAGCTCTCCAAGCGGCTCCAGCGTGCGTATCTCTTATCCTGACCCCCTGTACTCCCAGTCAAAACCCCAGCCCCAGACACCCTGGAGCACCCCACTGTAGCCCCAGCAGGTCCCACCCCAGCAGGGCACACAGCCGTCATCCTACCCAGGATGCTTAGGATAGGGGGGGCTTAGCTCATGGCTGGAAGGGGTTCTGGTGCAAGGCACCACCTATGGATGAAAACACAGAGAATAACTTGTGTTGTTGAGGGAAAAACCGAGAGCCCTGCTCAATTCATCCTGTCAAACCAATTATCTACGCTGCAAAATGCAAATTTCTCGTATTGTATTCACGATCGCACCAAAAACATGTTAAATGTGGGAATCTCACCTTTATACATAGGGTCCATGTAGAGAGCTTTGCTGCTTCACCGAGTGTCCCGACAGATAAGAAATAATTTATAATAATTTGGCGCGTGCTTATATTTGTCCTATTTCATGCATGTTTGAATTGGAAATGTTTTTCTTGCATATCCCAACTCTCCCGAAGAAACCCTAGGGAGAATGGAATCCCAGCCAGGGTCCAACCCAAAACAGAGGCTACTAGTCTATTTCTCCAGACCTTCGATGGACTGCAGTTTGAAAATACTGCCTTAACCAAGGCAGTTGATGTCGGTTTTTGATCCGTAGCTCAAGTATGTTCAAGGAAGGTATCTCCAGACCGTTTGTAAGCACAGCTTGTTCCTCAATATCATTCTGTTGGGGTTCGTTCCTTGTTCCTTGTCAATCATTGGCTCATTGGTGAAATTAGCATTCAGAAAATATCTTTAATTAAATAATTCAAAAACCTTTATTAATGCAATTGCAGACAGAAGTTGACAACAGGAACATAGCACACATGTTTCCGAGTAAGTTCTGCAAAATAGAAAAGGGTCCGAGTTATTTTGTTATTCCTACAGTCATATATCTTAGTGATGTCACTGCCTACGTCATTACCTTCTACTCATGAGACCAAAATCATGCCTACACAGCTATATAAACGAGAGTTTGAGTGTTATCTAAAAGCTCAGCAATAAATGTCCAAGTTGATTTATAGTGGAATGTCTGACTAGTCTCTTATCTCCTACACTCCCCTGCAGAGTTCTGTTTCACAGTCACACATTTCTCAGACAGTTTCTTTATAAGAGGCAGAGATTAGAAAAGACTGTGGAACAACATTAAACCTTTATAATAAATACATATATTGTTAATCTGTAGTCTAGGACCCTATAAATGTAAGGAGGGAGGGGTCTTATAACCCCTTCCCTTCTATTAATACAACACAAGCATAATCAATTATTATAATATATCAAACATTTGATACAACCCCTATAATGACCCCAAGGTGAACCCCTGACAGTTCCTTGAAACAGAGGATGGCTTAATAAAGACTGTTAGTTGTTTATCTCAGTCTGCTGGCCCTCACATCAGTGCTGCTGTGTTTTAATTGGCTCTTTTATTCTACATATAGCCCACTTTTGGAGGAGTAGGGGGGGCAGGGGAAGGAGGGGGGGAGGAGTAAGGGGATATGACTGACGTTAAGGTACTGTCATGGGGTACTGCCTTAAACGCCCCACGAGGTTGTTCCTCTCTTGAACAATGTTGAATAATTAACTTTTCTCCCACTCTCTCCTCTCTTCTCTCTGACACGCTTACTGTAGGGATTAATGAAGACAGTTACTACATCTTTAAATCCCGGCTTTATTAATCATGTGTGTGAGCAGGGCTGGGGTGTTTGAGCAAACAAAACAGTATGACTGCATGTGCATAATTAGTTTGTTTAGGTGTACATAGAGTACTAGTCAAAAGTTTGGACTCACCTACTCATTCGAGGGTTTTTCTTTAATTTTACTATTTTCTGTAATAGTGAAGACATCAAAACTATGAAATAACACATGGAATGAATATCTATGTTGAATAATGATCTATGTTAGCCTGGTATGGTTCCCAATCAGAGGCAGCTGTTTATCATTGTCTGATTGGGGATCATATTTAGGCAGCCATTTCCCCATTGTGCTTTGTGGGATCTTTACTTTGGATAGTTGCCTGTTAGCACTATTGTTAGCTTCACATTTCGTTTGAAATGTATTGTTTTGCTGTGAGTTTCACTTAGTAATAAAAATATGTGGAACACAGATCACGCTGCACTTTGGTCCACTTATTATAACGAACGTGACAAAATGTCGAACCCAACAATGGCAAGAATAAATAGATATGCTGACAGTGGACAAACTTGTTTTACTCCTCTTGACAGTTTAATACTTTTCTGAGAAGTAGACATTATATACTATTTTACACTTAGGGTTACTATATATAACTTTAAGGAGCCGCCCCTTTTTTTCCAAATATTCGCAAAAAATGATAAACCCAAATCTAACTGCTTGTAGCTCAGGTCCTGAAGCAAGGATATGCATATTCTTGGTACCATTTGAAAGGGAACTCTTTTTGAAGTTTGTGGAAATGTGAAAGGAATGTAGGAGAATATAACACAATAGATCTGATAAAAGATAATACAGAGAAAAAAACAACCAGTCTTTCTTATTTATTTTGTGCCATCTTTGAATTGCAAAAGAAATGCCATAATGTATTATTCCAGCCCAGGTGCAATTTAGATTTTTGCCACTAGATCTTTCACTGTAATAGCTAATGTAAATTGGACAGTGCAGTTGGATTAACAATAATGTAAGCTTTCTGCCAATATCAGGCATGTCTATGTCCTGGGAAATGTTCTTGTTACTTACAACCTCATGCTAATTGCATCAGCCTACGTTAGCTCAACCGTCACGTGGATGGGACACCGATCCCGAATAAGTTTTTAACCCATTGAATAAGAGATTCTCCTAAATTAAAATAGTCCAGGCATTTCTATATAAATTCCAGTCATTCTTTATCAAAGTCCTTTTCCAAGTCAGCTATGAATACCAGGCCTGGTTCCTAGTTGTTTCTATTGTTTTCAGTTCTTGTCTGGAAACATGGCAAGCGGTACCAGAGTGCCAATTATGGGACTGCTGAACAGTTAGTCAAATGGCTACACAGACTATTTGCATTGATCCCCTTTTTCTGCACTGACTCTCTTGCACTGACTCTATGCACACTCACCAGACTCTACCCACAAAAACTACACTGACACTCCAACACATACATACAGTGGGGAGAAGTATTTGATACACTGCCGATTTTGCAGGTTTTCCTACTTACAAAGCATGTAGAGGTCTGGAATTTTTATCATAGGTACACTTCAACTGTGAGAGACGGAACCTAAAACAAAAATCCAGAAAATCACATTGTATGATTTTTAAGTAATTAATTCGAATTTTATTGCATGACATAAGTATTTGATACATCAGAAAAGCAGAACTTAATATTTGGTACAGAAACCTTTGTTTGCAATTACAGAGATCTTACGTTTCCTGTAGTTCTTGACCAGGTTTGCACACACTGCAGCAGAGATTTTGGCCCACTCCTCCATACAGACCTCCAGATCCTTCAGGTTTCGGGGCTGTCGCTGGGCAATACGGACTTTCAGCTCACTCCAAAGATTTTCTATTGAGTTCAGGTCTGGAGACTGGCTAGGCAACTCCAGGACCTTGAGATGCTTCTTACGGAGCCACTCCTTAGTTGCCCTGGCTGTGTGTTTCCGGTCGTTGTCATGCTGGAAGACCCAGCCACGTTTCATCTTCAATGCCCTTGCTGATGGAAGGAGGTTTTCACTCAAAATCTCACGATACATGGCCCCATTCATTCTTTCCTTTACACGGATCAGTCGTCCTGGTCCCTTTGCAGAAAAACAGCCCCAAAGCATGATGTTTCCACCCCCATGCTTCACAGTAGGTATGGTGTTCTTTGGATGCAACTCAGCATTCTTCGTCCTCCAAACACGACGAGTTGAGTTTTTACCAAAAAGTTCTATTTTGGTTTCATCTGACCATAAGACATTCTAACAATCTTCTTCTGGATCATCCAAATGCTATCTAGCAAACTTCAGACGGGCCTGGACATGTACTGGCTTAAGCAGGAGGACACGTCTGGCACTGCAGGATTTGAGTCCCTGGCGGCGTAGTGTGTTACTGATGGTAGGCTTTGTTACTTTGGTCCCAGCTCTCTGCAGGTCATTCACTAGGTCCCCCCGTGTGGTTCTGGGATTTTTGCTCACCGTTCTTGTGATCATTTTGACCCCACGGGGTGAGATCTTGCGTGGAGCCCCAGATCCCTCATATTTCCAAGATGGCGTAGCAGTGTAGACGTCTTTGTCCTGTCGTGTCCCGTGTCCCTCTTATATATCTTTATACATCTTTTTCTTTGCATATCTTTTTAAAAATATTTTCTTAAACCTCAACTTCTACTCTCCTGCAACCCGCCTCACCCAATGTGGCGTGGATCTGCTTTTTTCTAAAGTATTTCTATTTACTTCTGATCTGGAATCCATCAACTGAAGATAGCCAGCTAACTACCTACCAGCTATCAGTTAGCAAACCATTGCTAGCGGTCATCAGCTAACCTTTAGCTCGGAAAGCTCTCGCTAGTTCGAACAACGTGACTAAAACCAGAGCATAACGGACCTATTTCTCTCCATATCCCCGGATTCCTACCGCAAACTCTAAACATTTTCATCTGGATCTTCGCAACTAGCTAACCACAATCCCGGGTGACCACTCCTGGCTAGCGTTTCCATCCCGGAGCAAGCACCAATTAGCCTGAAGCTAGCCCGGCTAGGGCTCCTGTGCTACCATTGAAGCCCACTCCTGGGCTACAATATCCGGACCCCTTTACTGCCGGTACGGTGCACGGAACCCCGCCGATCCTCTACGACTGGAATACCGACATAATCTGCCCGAGGACTCCAACAGGCCCCTCAGGTGTGACGCCCGCTGAAGGCCCATTCTGCTAACCTACTAGGCCTGCTAGCTACCTAGAGCTACCTGGAACCCTACTAATTCCACGACTGGTCTATCAACGTCACCGCACGAAGAGGCAAAAACAGACTTCCCCCCCATCGCGACGTCCCCCAAAGGCTAACTTGCTAGCCCCGGTCTGCTAACTGCTAGCTTGCCTGCCCCGGTCTGCTAACTGCTAGCTTATCTTGCAGCTAGTGCAGCCAGGAAGCTAGCACCAGTTAGCAAACACAATTCTACAATTCACAACCTCTCTTTCGCCATCGCCATGCGGCTTGGATTCTCTGTCGACACGACCACGTCTGGTCTGCAGACGAATACCCCATCCGCTGTGCCCTCAACCGGCCTCCGTCTTTAGCAGACCCCCTCCGTCTGAGCAGACCACCCCCCGGGCTACTAACTTTAAACGCGTGCTAGTTTAGTGGAGGCCTCACTGCTCCATCTACGGCTGCCCCCTGGACACTATGATCACTTGGCTACATAGCTGATGCCTGCTTGACTGTCCATTAATTCACGGTACTCCATTCTGTTTATTTGTGTTTTATCTGTCGGCTCTGTGCTTTAACTCAGGATCTGTGTGTAGTTAATCCGACCCTCTCTGCCTAGTCGCCGCCATTTTTACCTGCTGTTGCTGTGTTAGCTGACTAGCTGCTGTTATCTCACCTGTTGTTTTAGCTAGCTCTCCCAATCAAGACCTGCAATCACTTTATGCCTTATTGTATGTCTCTCTCAAATATCAATATGCCTTGCATTCGGTTGTTCAGGCTAGTTATCATTGTTTTGGTTTGCAATGGACCCCGTAGTTCCACTCTCCGTACCTCTGATACCTCCTTTGTCCCACCCCCCCACACATGCGGTGACCTCACCCATTGAGACCAGCATGTCCAGAGATACAACCTCTCTTATCATCACCCAGTGCCTGGGCTTGCCTCCGCTGTACCCGTGCCCCACCATACCCTGGTCTGCACATTATGCCCAGAATCTATTCTACCACGCCCATAAATCTGCTCCTTTTATTCCTTGTCCCCAACGATCTAGGCGACCAGTTTTGATAGCCTTTAGCCGCACCCTCATCCTACTACTCCTCTGTTCTTCGGGTGATGTGGAGGTAAACCCAGGCCCTGCATGTCCCCAGTCACCCTCATTTGTTGACTTCTGTGATCGAAAAAGCCTTGGCCTCATGCATGTCAACATCAGAAGCCTCCTCCCTAAGTTTGCATTACTCACCGCTTTAGCACACTCTGCCAACCCTGATGTCCTTGCCGTGTCCGAATCCTGGCTTAGGAAGGCCACCAAAAACTCTGAGATTTCCATACCCAACTATAACACTTTCCGTCAAGATAGAACTGCCAAAGGGGGAGGAGTTGCAATCTACTGCAGAGATAGCCTGCAAAGTTCTGTCATACTTTCCAGGTCTATGCCCAAACAGTTCGAACTTCTAATTTTAAACATTAATCTCTCCAGAAATAAGTCTCTCACTGTTGAGAGACTATTTCGGTAGCCGCCTGCTACCGACCCCCCTCAGCTCCCAGCTGTGCCCTGGACCCCATCTGTGAATTGATCGCTCCCCATCTAGCTTCAGAGTTTGTCCTGTTAGGTGACCTAAACTGGGATATGCTTAACACCCCGGCAGTCCTACAATCTAAGCTTGATGCCCTCAATCTCACACAAATCATCAAGGAACCAACCAGGTACAACCCTAAATCCGTAAACATGGGCACCCTAATAGACATTATCCTGACCAACTTGCCCTCCAAATACACCTCTGCTGTCTTCAATCAAGATCTCAGCGATCACTGCCTCATTGCCTGTATCCGCCACGGGTCCGCGGTCAAACGACCACCCCTCATCACTGTCAAACGCTCCCTAAAACACTTCTGCGAGCAGGCCTTTCTAATCGACCTGGCCCGGGTACCCTGGAAGGATATTGACCTCATCCCGTCAGTTGAGGATGCCTGGTCATTCTTTAAAAGTTACTTCCTCACCATATTAGACAAGCATGCTCCGTTCAAAAAATGCAGAACCAAGAACAGATATAGCCCTTGGTTCACTCCATACCTGACTGCCCTCGACCAGCACAAAAACATCCTGTGGCGAACTGCAATAGCATCGAAGAGCAACCGCGATATGCAACTGTTCAGGGAAGTCAGGAACCAATACACGCAGTCAGTCAGGAAAGCAAAGGCCAGCTTTTTCAAGCAGAAATTTGCATCCTGTAGCTCTAACTCCAAAAAGTTCTGGGATACTGTAAAGTCCATGGAAAACAAGAGCACCTCCTCCCAGCTGCCCACTGCACTGAGGCTAGGTAACACGGTCACCACTGATAAGTCCGTGATAATCGAAAACTACAACAAACATTTCTCAATGGCTGGCCATGCCTTCCTCCTGGCGACTCCAACCTTGGCCAACAGCCCCGCCCACCCCCCGCTGCTACTCGACCAAGCCTCCCCAGCTTCTCCTTTACAGATATCCAGATAGCAGATGTTCTGAAAGAGCTGGAAAACCTGGACCCATACAAATCAGCTGGGCTTGACAATCTGGACCCCCTATTTCTGAAACTGTCCGCCGCCATTGTCGCACCCCCTATTACCAGCCTGTTCAACCTCTCCTTCGTATCATCTGAGATCCCCCAAGGATTGGAAAGCTGCCGCGGTCATCCCCATCTTCAAAGGGGGAGACACCCTGGACCCAAACTGTTACAGACCTATATCCATCCTGCCCTGCCTAGCTAAGGTCTTCGAAAGCCAAGTCAACAAACAGATCACTGACCATCTCGAATCCCACCGTACCTTCTCCGCTGTGCAATCCGGTTTCCGAGCCGGTCACGGGTGCACCTCAGCCACGCTCAAGGTACTAAACGATATCATAACCGCCATCGATAAAAGACATTACTGTGCAGCCGTCTTCATCGACCTGGCCAAGGCTTTCGACTCTGTCAATCACCATATTCTTATCGGCAGACTCAATAGCCTCGGTTTTTCTAATGACTGCCTTGCCTGGTTCACCAACTACTTTGCAGACAGAGTTCAGTGTGTCAAATCGGAGGGCATGTTGTCCGGTCCTCTGGCAGTCTCTATGGGGGTACCACAGGGTTCAATTCTCGGGCCGACTCTTTTCTCTGTATACATCAATGATGTTGCTCTTGCTGCGGGCGATTCCCTGATCCACCTCTACGCAGACGACACCATTCTGTATACTTCCGGCCCTTCCCTGGACACTGTGCTATCTAACCTCCAAACGAGCTTCAATGCCATACAACACTCCTTCCGTGGCCTCCAACTGCTCTTAAACGCTAGTAAAACCAAATGCATGCTTTTCAACCGTTCGATGCCTGCACCCGCACGCCCGACTAGCATCACCACCCTGGACGGTTCCGACCTAGAATATGTGGACATCTATAAGTACCTAGGTGTCTGGCTAGACTGCAAACTCTCCTTCCAGACTCATATCAAACATCTCCAATCCAAAATCAAATCTAGAGTCGGCTTTCTATTCCGGAACAAAGCCTCCTTCACTCACGCCGCCAAACTTACCCTAGTAAAACTGACTATCCTACCGATCCTCGACTTCGGCGATGTCATCTACAAAATAGCCTCCAATACTCTACTCAGCAAACTGGATGCAGATTATCACAGTGCCATCCGTTTTGTTACTAAAGCACCTTATACGACCCACCACTGCGACCTGTATGCCCTAGTCGGCTGGCCCTCGCTACATGTTCGTCGTCAGACCCACTGGCTCCAGGTCATCTACAAGGCTATGCTAGGCAAAGTGCCGCATTATCTCAGTTCACTGGTCACGATGGCTACACCCACCCGTAGCACGCGCTCCAGCAGGTGTATCTCACTGATCATCCCTAAAGCCAAAACCTCATTTGGACGCCTTTCCTTCCAGTTCTCTGCTGCCTGCGACTGGAACGAATTGCAAAAATCTCTGAAGTTGGAGACTTTTATCTCCCTCAACAACTTTAAAAATCTGCTATCCGAGCAGCTAACCGATCGCTGCAGCTGTACATAGTCCATCTGTAAACTACCCACCCAATTTACCTACCTCACCCCCATACTGCTTTTATTTATTTTACTTTTCTGCTCTTTTGCACACCAGTATCTCTTCTTGCACATGATCATCTGATGATTTATCACTCCAGTGTTAATCTGCTAAATTGTAATTATTCGATTTATTGCCTACCTCATGCCTTTTGCACACATTGTATATAGATTCTCTTTTTTCTACCATGTTATTGACTTGTCTATTGTTTACTCCATGTGTAACTCTGTGTTGTTGTCTGTTCACACTGCTATGCTTTATCTTGGCCAGGTCGCAGTTGCAAATGAGAACTTGTTCTCAACTAGCCTACCTGGTTAAATAAAGGTGAAATAAAATAAAAATAAAAAATCGAGGGAGATTATCAGTGGTCTTGTATGTCTTCCATTTCCTAATAATTGCTCCCACAGTTGATTTCTTCAAACCAAGCTGCTTACCTATTGCAGATTCAGTCTTCCCAGCCTGGTGCAGGTCTACAATTTTCTTTCTGGTGTCCTTTGACAGCTCTTTGGTCTTGACCATAGTGGAGTTTGGAGTGTGACTGTTTGAGGTTGTGGACAGGTGTCTTTTATACTGATAACAAGTTCAAACAGATGCCATTAATACAGGTAATGAGTGGAGGACAGAGGAGCCTCTTAAAGAAGAAGTTACAGGTCTGTGAGAGCCAGAAATCTTGCTTGTTTGTAGGTGACCAAATACTTATTTTCCACCATAATTTGCAAATAAATTCATTAAAAATCCTACAATGTGATTTTCTGGATTTTCTTTTTCTCATTTTGTCTGTCATAGTTGAAGTGTACCTATGATGAAAATTACAGGCCTCTCTCATCTTTTTAAGTGGGAGAACTTGCACAATTGGTGGCTGACTAAATACTTTTTTGACCCACTGTATGTGTATATATACAGTGTGCATGTATGTATGTACAGTATATTATTTCACTGCTCTAGGGATGTAATATACTATTATGTATTGATTTTTACCTTACTTTTTCTTTATTTAATTTTTAAATGTTTTACTCTTTATGCGATGCGCAATGCAGAGAACACCAGAAGAAGATTATCACAGTGAATTATTCTAATGTTTGTTTATGTGTAAATTAATCCCATAAGGGATGGTTTGCCAATTGGAGATTTGACACGAAAATAAAATGTCATTAATTCAAAAATGTCATTCTTTAAAATTTAATTCAGGTACATCTGATTAGCACTAGCTAACAAAGCTTTGAATTTTTTTTTTTTTGATACATGGAGTCACAATATCAATATAATATTGTCCATAATAATATTGTGATATGTAATGGAATCAATTTTTCCCCCATCGCTAACTACAACCCCTATAGCCTCTAAATGAGCAGAACTAATGCATCCTGAAGTAATGCAGCCTGATTCTCTCCACCATAGGAGGGGGTTAGTTCCTCTAGCATCATTCTAAGCACCACACAACCAGACTGGTCGTCTCTAATACAACACTGATGTATCTCAGACATGACCAGCCATACACCTTCACAGACAAACAAACAAAGCGGAATCACTAAGTCAATAGATGAGGGATGCCTGTATATGAAGGTTTTCAGTCCAATCCTCGGCCTTCACTGTCTTAGTTTGAATTTCGAGGATATACAACTGTCGTACAATTCCGCAGCCATAACCAATCTAAATCTAAATAATAATGATCTTATATAAACAACTCATTATGATGAGTGATATCGCAATACAGGATATCACTTGTTTCTACTGAAGGGGAGCAGTGGAGGTGGAGCATAGCAAATCAAAGTGATTCCCTTTGTGAGCTCTCCCGTCTGCCCAACCTTCAAACACCTCCGTGCCTTCCTGTGTCTCTCTGGTATGAATATCTAGCCATTGATCTGAGGGAGGCTAAAAGGACTCGCCAAGAGAGAAGAGGCCTCCGCTTTTACAGCACAAAGCGAACACTGCTCTGCAAATTAGTCTTTTATGTGAGCGTGAAGACACGGCACATGTGGTGAAAAACATAGGCAGACACGCAAACACACACACACACCCACACACTGAAAATGAGTTGTTTATGCATTTTATTTAGCAGCTCATACATCGGAGAGTACAGGTTATATAAAAAGTAAACTCAGTAAATCAATTGGAAATGTTTGTGTTTAGGGTATGGTTGACAACTCCACTTGGTTGCCTGGCGATGGACAGTGAGCATGTTTGTCTCTATTCTGGATTAAGTTATTATTTAAAGTCATTATTGCATGGAACTCCGTTCCATATCATATCGCTCAAATAAACAGCAAACCTGGTTTCAAAAAACAGATAAAGCAACACCTCACGGCACAACGCCTCTCCCCTTTTGGACCTAGATAGTTTGTGTGTATGAATTGAGATGTAGGCTACGTGTGCCTTTGAAAAACATTTCTCTGTTGAAGACATCCTTTCTGAGCAGAGATCCAAACGTACAGAACTCAACATCAAACTAGATGGCATTAACTCTCAGCTCAGTGTGATTGGGGACAAGGTGACAACCCTGGAAAATGCCTTGCCTGACATCAACAACAAGATAACCATAAACGTGGGGTACCTGGATGAGGCTCACAGGCAGATGCCTTGGAAACAATAGCAAATAGAGCATCTGGATGAGAAAACAGAGGACCTTGAAGATAGGAGCGAAGGAATAACTGTGTTCTATTAAACCATTGCTCCCAAATTTCTGTGTTATTAAGTCCAAATGATTAGGCCTATATCCTTAGGGGGATGTATTTGTAGGCTGGACTATTGATTTAATTTACTTTATTCCTCGCTCTCTTTTTTCGTGTGGTCTGGACGGGGGCTACATTGTCACTCATTTAATGGAGAGGATGAGACTTTTTTTCTCTCTCGGGAGATGTTGTGCGTTGCGAACTGTTTCCGTTTTTTGGAACACCGAATTGTGACTGAGTTGTTTGAAATTCGTCTGGGGTGTTCAGAGATTGCTATTTTATGGACACCATTTATTTTTATTTTATATGATTGCAGCTGTAACTATTATCCACCAATACGCAGAGCTGACTTGCACTAGAGTTTGAATACTGTACGATGACGTTGACTAGTACCTTAAATCTACTGACATGGAAATCTACTTCCACGGGCTCGGTCATGCAATTATATGGAAAAATATAAAATATGCTCTCAAAAAGGAAAAATCAGACGTTGCGCTATTTCAAGAGACACACATCTGTGATGCCAAACATGCTAGACTCCGCAGAGCTTGGGTGGGACAGGTGTATTTCTAATCTTTCAAATCTGACAGTAGAGGCACAGCAACACTTAACCATAAGCATGTTCCATTCAAAATTCACAAAAACAAATCTGATCCAGAGGGGGAGATTTACTCAAATAATAAATTACTATCTTAAACATATACGCCCCTAACACAGATACTCCTGCTTTCATGTCGAAAAAGATAACCCTGTGTGTTTCCTTTGGAGTGCTGGCTGAAGATTTTAATTGTACCTTCAACTCAACTCTGGACAAATTATCTCAGTTCGCCACCACAAACCCTAGATCAGCAAAGATGTTGAACTCTCTTACTAAAGAGATGGGACTGATAGATATCTGGAGTGAGACTAATGGGTTATCTATGGACTATACACACCACTCAAATATCCATAACACCTACTCTCGTATAGATTACACTTTCATCCCAAACATTTTAATAAATTCTGCCACTTGTACAATTGGACCCATAGCACTTTCAGAACATGCCTTTGTCCACTGTAAAAACAACCAAGGTCAAAGAGCTGGAAATTCAACACCTTCATCTTATCAAACGAAGCATTACATACATTGGTCACTACATGGATAGACAACTACACACAAGACAACAAAGACTCTCCTGTTTCTTTGGCCACAATATTCTTCCTCTAAGAAAAAGCAATGGAAGCATCGGTTAGATCTTGAGAGGGAGCTGGAACGATGCAAAAAGTAAATAAACAATCCCCAGACAGCGCCTCCTGGAGTCAACTTAAAGCAGCCAGCCAAACTAAACTTGGACTATACTCGAGACATAAAATAAAACGTTTTCTTTACGAAACAGAGATACCATAAGTATAGCAGTAGGCCTAGCAGATTGCTTGCATACCGTTTCAAAAAAGAGCAGTCAGCGCGTACAATCATGGGTAATCCAAACAGCAGATGACGAGGTCACATATGATCCAAATAAGATACATTTAACTTTTCATGATTTTTACTGCAAATTCTATACTTCTGAGAGAAAACATACAGATGCAGAACTCCATTCCTCCATAGAGGGAATCTCGCTACCAAAACTATCAGAGACCGACCAAGAAAATCTCAACTCCCCCTCCACACCGAGGAGGTCCTGGAGGCAATTACCTCCATGCCACCTAACAAGTCCCCAGGCCCAGATGGATTCCAAAGAGAGTTCTTCAAAGCTTTTTGGCCCCAGTTTAGCCCTATTGTCATGCCAATGCTGGATGATTTTTGCTAAAACTGAGTTCTCCCAGACTCTATGTACACACCCCACATTACAGTGTTGCTCAAAAAAGACAAGGACCCTCTATCCTGCTTGTCCTTCCGGGCCATAAGCTTGTTGTATTTCAACTACAAAATAATTACCAAATTGCTTGCCAAAAGCCTAAACACTGTTCTTCCCAAAATAATAAAAGCGGACCAAACTGGATTTATTAGAGACAGGTACTCTTTTGATAACATTCACCGTCTTTTGATATTATAGATCAAGTAAACGCACGGAAGACCCCTGTCCTGCTGTCTTCACTAGATGCTGGGAAAGCGTTCGACAGGATGGCGCTAAGCTTTCTGTCCTCAGTCTTAGAGAAGTTCAATATGGGCACAAACTTTATTAAATGGTTTAAGTACCTATATTCTCATCCAAATGCAATGGTGTCTACTAACGGTCTGAACTCTGACAGATTCCCTTTGGGACGTGCACAAGACAACTATGCTCGCTGTCCCCCCTGCTCTACTTGTTAGGGGCAGAGCCTTAAGCAGATTTGAGAGGTTTCTGCAGGCGGCCTTCAGCACAAGATGTCACTCAACGCGGATGATGTCTTGCTCTACATATCCAACCCTGAGGAATCCCTTCCTCCCATTTTAGACACAATTGCTCAGATACATTTGAACAAGTCCATTGTTTGCCCTATGAATCTTCCACTCACCAGCTCTATGAAGACACTCTGTCCGTTCCAATGGAAGACACAGGGGTTTCAATACCTTGGGATTTTTGTAACATCAGATCTGAATTGGCTTTTCAAGAAAAATTCTCTCACTCCTGGATCAAATCAAGAATGATCTCCGAACCTGGATCTCCCTCCCAAATAGCTTAGTCGGAAAGAATCAATGTTATCATATGAACATCCTCCCAAGATTTAACTATTTATTTCAGATGCTCCCATGCTATCTCCCAGTTTCCTTTTTCAAAACAAACAACCAAAGTATCACCAAATTTATATGGGGCAATAAAAAACCTAGGATCAAGTTCTCCACTCTATCGAAACCTGAATCTAAGGGTGGTCTTGCCATTCCCTGCTTTCAATTGTACTACAGGTCTGCCCAAATCCGCAACATGGATCACAAACAGACAAGATTCAATGTGGTCATCAAAAAGAAAGGAGGACCAAAGCACTCTTCATATATTTAATGAACATGCCTTTATTTGTATGGCATGTTCAATGGAAATGATGTTTAAAACTCTGACGCGTTTCGGCTGCAAGATTCAAAGTAGATTCAGAACCCAATCCTGTGATTCATTGCCCCTTTGCTCAATTATATTCATTAATAACTGAAGTGGGAAACATACCCAAAACCTTTGTGATTTACAAAACCCTACTATCATGGAAGGACTGTAGGAAATACCTTGGCATTTCCTCCCAGATATGCTCTCACTCGCCTATAGTTGTAACGGCAGTCGCTCTCCTCATCCTCGGAAGAGGTGAGGAGAGAAGGATCTTCAGACCAAAACGCAGGCTTTGGGAAATAAGCCATCTTTATTTAACAACGATGATGGCAACACGAAACGAAACAAAACACTTTCAAACTACAAAACAAGAAAACGACGTCGACGAAACCTGAACATAAACTTACATAACTAAACATAAACTCACGTACAGGAAACAGACGACATCGAAACGAAACGAAACAAACAAACGCTACAGTCCAGTGTGGTACGAACAAACATACTGACACGGAAGACAATCACCCACAACGAACACTGTGACAACGCCTACCTAAATATGACTCTTAATTAGAGGAACGCCAAACACCTGCCTCTAATTAAGAGCCATACCAGGTAACCCAAAACCAACACAGAAACAGAAAACATAGAATGCCCACCCAACCTCACGTCCTGACCAACTAACACACAAAACAACTAACATAAATAGGTCAGGAACGTGACAGTACCCCCCCCACAAGGTGCGAACTCCGGACACACCAGCACAAAGTCTAGGGGAGGGTCTGGGTGGGCATCTAACCACGGTGGTGGCTCAGGCTCCGGGCGCGGTTCCCACCCCACCATAATCCATCCTAGCTTCCTCCCTCCAAGAATGTCCACCCTCTTTTTTCCCCCACAAAATCCACTCAATAATATACCCAATAAGGACAACACCGGGACAGAAAGATAAATCAAGACAGAGGGATAGATAAGAATATAGAGGTAGATAAAGATAGTGAGGGAGATCAGGATAGAGGGGCAACTCCGGACTGAAAGGCAGCTCCGGACAGAGAGACAGCTCTGGACTGATGGGCAGTTCTGAGTATCTAGCCTTTTCAGGCTGAAGGTCAGCTCATGGCTGACTGACGAATCTCGACGCTCATGGCTGGCTGACGGCTCTCGACGCTCATGGCAGGCTGACGGCTCTCGACGCTCATGGCAGGCTGACGGCTCTCGACGCTCATGGCAGGCTGACGGCTCTCGACGCTCATGGCAGGCTGACGGCTCTCGACGCTCATGGCGCTCTGACGGCTCTGGCTGCTCATGGCGCTCTGACGGCTCTGGCTGCTCATGGCGCTCTGACGGCTCTGGCTGCTCATGGCGCTCTGACGGCTCTGGCTGCTCATGGCTCTCTGACGGCTCTGGCTGCTCATGGCTCTCTGACGGCTCTGGCTGCTCATGGCTCGCTGGCGGCTCTGGCAGATCCTGTCTGGTTGGCGGCTCTGGCAGATCCTGTCTGGTTGGCGGCTCTGGCAGATCCTGTCTGGTTGGCGGCTCTGGCAGATCCTGTCTGGTTGGCGGCTCTGGCAGATCCTGTCTGGCGGGCGGCTCTAGCGGCTCCTGTCTGGCTGACGGCTCTAGCGGCTCCTGTCTGGCGGATGGCTCTGTAGGCTCATGGCAGACGGGCGGCTTTGCAGGCTCATGGCAGACGGGCGGCTTTGCAGGCTCCTGGCAGACGGATGGCTCAGACGGCGCTGGTGAGACGGATGGCTCAGATGGCGCTGGGGAGACGGATGGCTCAGATGGCGCTGGGGAGACGGATGGCTCAGATGGCGCTGGGGAGACGGATGGCTCTGGCCGGATACAGTGCACTGTAGACCTGGTGCGTGGTGCCGGAACTGGAGGCACCGTGCTAATGATAAGCACCTTCCTACTAGTGCGGGGAGCAGGGACAGGGCACACTGTATTCTCAAAGCCTACTCTATCCCTGATGCGTGGTACCGGCACTGGTGACGCCGGGCTGAGGACAAGCACATCAGGATTAGTAGGGGGAGAAGATACAGTTTGTACAGGGCTCTGGAGACGCACTGGTAGCTTAGTGCGTGGGCCCGGAACTGGAGGCACCGGGCTAGATAAACGCACTACAGGGAGAGTGCGTGGAGGAGGAACAGGGCTCAGGATACGCACTGGTAGCCTAGTGCGTAGTGTAGACACTGTAGGTACTAGGCTGGGGCGGGGAGGTGGTGCCGGAAATACCGGACCGTGGAGGCGTACTGGCACTCTTGAGCATTGAGCTTGCCCAACCTTACCTGGTTGAATACTCCCGGTTGCCCGACCAGTGCGGGGAGGTGGAATAACCCGCACCGGGCTATGTAGGCGAACCGGGGAAACCATGCGTAAGGCAGGTGCCATGTATGCCGGCCCAAGGAGACGCACTGGAGACCAGACGCGTTGAGCCGGCCTCATGACACCTGGCTCAATACCCAATCTAGCCCTACCAGTGCGGGGAGGTGGAATAACCCGCACTGGGCTATGCACTCGTACAGGAGACACCGTGCGCTCTACTGCGTAACACGGCGCCTGCCCGTACTCCCGCTCTCCACGGTAAGCCTGGGAAGTGGGCGCAGGTCTCCTACCTGCCCTTGGCCCACTACCTCCTAGCCCCCCCCCAAGAAATTTTTGGGTATTACTTACGGGCTTTTTTGGCTTCCGTGCCAGACGCGTTCCCTCATAACTCCGGTTCCTCTCTCCGGTAGCCTCCGCTCTCCTCAGTGCCTCCAGCTGTTCCCATGGGAGGCGATCTCTACCAGCTAGGATCTCCTCCCATGTGTAGACACCTTTTCCATCCAAAACATCGTCCCATGTCCATTGCTCCTTTCTCTCCTGTCCCTTACTCCGTTTAATTTTCCCTTGCCGCTTGGTCTTAGCGTGGTGGGTGATTCTGTAACGGCAGTCGCTCTCCTCATCCTCGGAAGAGGTGAGGAGAGAAGGATCTTCAGACCAAAACGCAGGCTTTGGGAAATAAGCCATCTTTATTTAACAACGATGATGGCAACACGAAACGAAACACTTTCAAATTTACAAAACAAGAAAACGACGTCGACGAAACCTGAACATAAACTTACATAACTAAACATAATCTCACGTACAGGAAACAGACGACATCGAAACGAAACGAAACAAACAAACGCTACAGTCCAGTGTGGTACGAACAAACATACTGACACGGAAGACAATCACCCACAACGAACACTGTGACAACGCCTACCTAAATATGACTCTTAATTAGAGGAACGCCAAACACCTGCCTCTAATTAAGAGCCATACCAGGTAACCCAAAACCAACACAGAAACAGAAAACATAGAATGCCCACCCAACCTCACGTCCTGACCAACTAACACACAAAACAACTAACATAAATAGGTCAGGAACGTGACAATAGTATGCAACCCAGACTTGCCAAAAGCCCTGAGTGATGCCAACTTTCATCTTTGGCATCCTCTAGGGATCAGGACCTTTTCAGACCTGTTACATCAGAACACAACTACACTGAAATACTCTCAAGAGCTCTGCAGTGAATTCAATGTGCCAAGATACATTTTTTTATATATATCTTCAAATTAGACACATCATTTCCTCATTCACTTCCAAGGGGAGGTTTAGAGCTCAGCTGAATGAAGTTGAGACCCTTCTTGCTACAGCACAATCCATCAAAGGCAAATTCTCATATATCTACAGACTCCTTTCTGAGAATGTGGGCTACTCCTTTACTCCTTTGAAAGTAATCTGGGAAAAGGACCTTTGTCAGTGATGAGCTATGGGTGGATGTTTGCGACAGGGTATACTGCTCCTCTACTAATATAAAAATGAAAAATTATAATTACACATTTTTGTACAAATTTTATCATACCCCAGTGAGATTCCATAGAATGAATACAGACATTTATCCTGACTGTAAAAGATGTACCTCTGAAAGTGGAACCTACATGCATGTATTTTGGAGTTGTAGAGAGATTAACAGATTTTGGCAATCTATACATACTGCTGCACAGAAAATACTAGATGTACAGTTTGATATGACCCTGTGTATCTATCTTCATAATGCCCAGCAGGACTTTGTTCTTGATCCTGACAGAGAACATTTGTTTATGACTATCACATATTTCTAATTCCTCTCCTACATTTAAAATGTGGATTGAACAGATTGTTGACTTTATTCCATCTGAAAAGCTCATTTATGACCTCCACAACAGACATCCCAGGTTTGATAGACTCTGGTCTCCACTACTCAACTATATTTCAAATTGGACAGAGTGAATGGGGTGACTAAGGAAATATGTGTGTATATACATGTTGTGTATGGCGCTGTAAAACTAATTATTTGCTCGTTGTCTCAGCTAAAGCTGGACATAGCTAACATGATCACAGATAGTGCTGCAAGTTTGTTTGTTTGTTTTTTATTTAATTATATTATTTATGTCTGCCACCTCTGGGAATGTGGAATGTGTTTTGTTTGTTGATTGAAAAAGAAGAAAACAAAATCAAACTTTAAATTGAAAATGAAAAGTAATTTTGAGGTTTGCCTGGGTATTCAAGATGGAAGGGAGTTCAATGTGATCATGGACCTGTATAATATTGTTCGTTGCCGTGAATTTGGACTTTGAAGAAACCCCTGGTGGCATGTCTGGTGGGGTATGTATGGGTGTCTGAGCTGTTTTTATTTATTTATTTATTTTACCGTTATTTTACCAGGTAAGTTGACTGAGAACACGTTCTCATTTGCAGCAACGACCTGGGGAATAGTTACAGGGGAGAGGAGGGGGATGAATGAGCCAATTGTAAACTGGGGATTATTAGGTGACCATGATGGTTTGAGGGTCAGATTGGGAATTTAGCCAGGACACCGGGGTTAACACCCCTACTCTTACGATAAGTGCCATGGGATCTTTAATGACCTCAGAGAGTCAGGACACCCGTTTAACGTCCCATCCGAAAGACGGCACCCTACACAGGGCAGTGTCCCCAATCACTGCCCTGGGGCATTGGGATATTTTTTAGACCAGAGGAAAGAGTGCCTCCTACTGGCCCTCCAACACCACTTCCAGCAGCATCTGGTCTCCCATCCAGGGACTGACCAGGACCAACCCTGCTTAGCTTCAGAAGCAAGCCAGCAGTGGTAGGCAGGGTGGTATGCTGCTGTAAGTTGTTTGATTATGCAGACAGTCTCATAAAAAATATAAGAGAAGCAGTTTATCTCTTGTCAACCCTCAACCAGGAAATACTGGCCTGCATGTTGTTGATGTTAGTTCTGTATGTGCAGTTAAGGTCAAGGCGTGCTGCTCTGTGTTGAGCCAGGTGCAGCTTTGCTAGGTTTTTATTTGCTGCACTTGACCATATTACCAGACAGTAATCAAGATGGGACAAGACCAGAGCCTGAACAACAAAAACGCAGAACATCTTTTTATAACAGACATTGGCTACCCCTCCCCATCTTCACAACAACTTTGTTGACTGGACCATGATAATTAACCATCTACTGTTATGTAGAGAGATGGAGAAAGAGAGAGAAAGAGAAAGAGAAAGAGAAAGAGAGAGAGAGAGAGAGAGAGAGAGAGAGAGAGAGAGAGAGAGAGCAGAGCAGAGCACTGTCTAGCTAAATGATGCTACCTTTTTTATGATACTAACTACATCGGATGAAATCAACACGGCAATAGTTATTCACAAGCCATGTGGAGAGGAGGCTACATGTCAACTCACCAGTCCTATAGCAGCAGACAGTGGCTAAGGATCCTTTAAGGTGGTTAGTGGTGGAGAACTGGTCCAACCTCTGCTGATCAGGCTCTTATAATCACATCCTCTTCCTTTATTCTGCAATAACAATGATGATAACCATAACATAAGAATCGATACAGAGCACGTAACACAGATCTGAAGTGCACTGCACTCTACCTACATGTAGGCTACCAGTTGTATGAGAGGATGTCATTTACTTGAGAGGGACACTGGTACTGCAGCTCACAACGCCAGGTAGCTATGGGGAAATGCTCTTTATGAAAGGGATCCTCCTCTTCCTCTGGGTAAAACTCTTCTCCCTCACTTTCTCTTTCTTTTTATCTCTCTCTCTCTCTGAGTTCTCTCTCTCGCTCCCTCTCTCTGCATTCTCTCTCTTCGTCTGCCTGTGTATGTCCGTAATTTTCACTGTCAATTTATCTCTTTCACACACACACACACACGCACGCACACACACTAACAGACACACACGCACACACACAGCACTCTGGCCACACAAAGCTCCCCTGTGTGTTAATTGAGACGGAAAGTAGTGGAGAATAAAGAGCTGAGCGGTGAAAGGACAGGGACAACAGGGGCTGTGGGCCTTAGGAACAGACAGACAGGCCTCTCTGGAATCTGTTGGACAAACATTTCACATTTCCAGAAAGGACTGACCCCAATCCCCCTACTGCTATAACCCCTTCTCTTGGGGTTATACACACATACAATATTCTAATCCCCACCCCTTTGCTCTGAGTCACAGAGTCCCGGCCAAAGCAACATTATATGGGCATTTCTACAGGCCTCGTGTACCTCACAATCAGTGCTGTTTTTACTGTTTGTCAACAGAACAGACCATCCATAGGCTATGTAAATGTGACCAAGTAAAGACAAATAGCATATACCTGGTATACATATTCAGAAACTAGAGTATTATTAATTTTATTATACTGGTACTGCCAGGCTTGAAGTAAGTCTCAGAAAGTATCCACAAAATAATAAGGTCAATTCCATCTGAATCAGGACTGTAAAATAAAGCATTACTGACAAATTAACGTAGAGATATTTTTTAATTTTTAATTTTATTTCACCTTTATTTAACCAGGTAGGCTAGTTGAGAACAAGTTCTCATTTGCAACTGCGACCTGGCCAAGATAAAGCATAGCAGTGTGAACAGACAACAACACAGAGTTACACATGGAGTAAACAATAAACAAGTCAATAACATGGTAGAAAAAAGAGAATCTATATACAATGTGTGCAAAAGGCATGAGGTAGGCAATAAATTGAATAATTACAATTTAGCAGATTAACACTGGAGTGATAAATCATCAGATGATCATGTGCAAGAAGAGATACTGGTGTGCAAAAGAGCAGAAAAGTAAATAAATAAAAGCAGTATGGGGGGTGGGGTAGGTAAATTGGGTGGGTAGTTTACAGATGGACTATGTACAGCTGCAGCGATCGGTTAGCTGCTCGGATAGCAGATTTTTGAAGTTGTTGAGGGAGATAAGTCTCCAACTTCAGAGATTTTTGCAATTCGTTCCAGTCGCAGGCAGCAGAGAACTGGAAGGAAAGGCGTCCAAATGAGGTTTTGGCTTTAGGGATGATCAGTGAGATACACCTGCTGGAGCGCGTGCTACGGGTGGGTGTAGCCATCGTGACCAGTGAACTGAGATAAGGCGGCACTTTACCTAGCATAGCCTTGTAGATGACCTGGAGCCAGTGGGTCTGACGACGAACATGTAGCGAGGGCCAGCCGACTAGGGCATACAGGTCGCAGTGGTGGGTCGTATAAGGTGCTTTAGTAACAAAACGGATGGCACTGTGATAAACTGCATCCAGTTTGCTGAGTAGAGTATTGGAAGCTATTTTGTAGATGACGTCGCCGAAGTCGAGGATCGGTAGGATAGTCAGTTTTACTAGGGTAAGTTTGGCGGCGTGAGTGAAGGAGGCTTTGTTGCGGAATAGAAAGCCGATTCTAGATTTCATTTTGGATTGGAGATGTTTGATATGAGTCTGGAAGGAGAGTTTGCAGTCTAGCCAGACACCTAGGTACTTATAGATGTCCACATATTCTAGGTCGGAACCGTCCAGGGTGGTGATGCTAGTCGGGCGTGCGGGTGCAGGCAGCGAACGGTTGAAAGCATGCATTTGGTTTTACTAGCGTTTAAGAGCAGTTGGAGGCCACGGAAGGAGTGTTGTATGGCATTGAAGCTCGTTTGGAGGTTAGATAGCACAGTGTCCAAGGAAGGGCCGGAAGTATACAGAATGGTGTCGTCTGCGTAGAGGTGGATCAGGGAATCGCCCGCAGCAAGAGCAATATCATTGATGTATACAGAGAAAAGAGTCGGCCCGAGAATTGAACCCTGTGGTACCCCCACAGAGGCTGCCAGAGGACCGGACAACATGCCCTCCGATTTAACACACTGAACTCTGTCTGCAAAGTAGTTGGTGAACCAGGCAAGGCAGTCATTAGAAAAACCGAGGCTACTGAGTCTGCCGATAAGAATATGGTGATTGACAGAGTCGAAAGCCTTGGCCAGGTCGATGAAGACGGCTGCACAGTAATGTCTTTTATCGATGGCGGTTATGACATCGTTTAGTACCTTGAGCGTGGCTGAGGTGCACCCGTGACCGGCTCGGAAACCGGATTGCACAGCGAAGGTACGGTGGGATTCGAGATGGTCAGTGATCTGTTTGTTGACTTGGCTTTTGAAGACCTTAGATAGGCAGGGCAGGATGGATATAGGTCTGTAACAGTTTGGGTCCAGGGTGTCTCCCCCTTTGAAGAGGGGGATGACCGCGGCAGCTTTCCAATCCTTGGGGATCTCAGATGATACGAAGGAGAGGTTGAACAGGCTGGTAATAGGGGGTGCGACAATGGCGGCGGACAGTTTCAGAAATAGGGGGTCCAGATTGTCAAGCCCAGCTGATTTGTATGGGTCCAGGTTTTTCAGCTCTTTCAGAACATCTGCTATCTGGATATGGGTAAAGGAGAAGTTGGGGAGGCTTGGGCGAGTAGCAGCGGGGGGGGGGGGGGGGGGGGGGCGGGGCTGTTGGCCAAGGTTGGAGTCGCCAGGAGGAAGGCATGGCCGGCCATTGAGAAATGTTTGTTGAAGTTTTCGATTATCACGGACTTATCAGTGGTGACCGTGTTACCTAGCCTCAGTGCAGTGGGCAGCTGGGAGGAGGTGCTCTTGTTTTCCATGGACTTTACAGTATCCCAGAACTTTTTGGAGTTAGAGCTACAGGATGCAAATTTCTGCTTGAAAAAGCTGGCCTTTGCTTTCCTGACTGACTGCGTGTATTGGTTCCTGACTTCCCTGAACAGTTGCACATGTGCTAAAGCGGTGAGTAAGGCAAACTTAGGGAGGAGGCTTCTGATGTTGACATGCATGAGGCCAAGGCTTTTTCAATCACAGAAGTCAACAAATGAGGGTGACTGGGGACATGCAGGGCCTGGGTTTCCCCCACATCACCCGAGGAACAGAGGAGTAGTAGGATGAGGGTGCGGCTAAAGGCTATCAAAACTGGTCGCCTAGAGCGTTGGGGACAAGGAATAAAAGGAGCAGATTTATGGGCGTGGTAGAATAGATTCTGGGCATAATGTGCAGACCAGGGTATGGTGGGGCACGGGTACAGCGGAGGCAAGCCCAGGCACTGGGTGATGATAAGAGAGGTTGTATCTCTGGACATGCTGGTCTCAATGGGTGAGGTCACCGCATGTGTGGGGGGTGGGACAAAGGATGTATCAAAGGTACGGAGAGTGGAACTACGGGGTCCATTGCAAACCAAAACAATGATAACTAGCCTGAACAACAGTATGCAAGGCATATTGATATTTGAGAGAGACATACAATAAGGCATAAAGTGATTGCAGGTCTTGATTGGGAGAGCTAGCTAAAACAACAGGTGAGATAACAGCAGCTAGTCAGCTAACACAGCAACAGCAGGTAAAAATGGCGGCGACTAGGCAGAGAGGGTCGGATTAACTACACACAGATCCTGAGTTAAAGCACAGAGCCGACAGATAAAACACAAATAAACAGAATGGAGTACCGTGAATTAATGGACAGTCAAGCAGGCATCAGCTATGTAGCCAAGTGATCATAGTGTCCAGGGGGCAGCCGTAGATGGAGCAGGGAGGCCTCCACTAAGCTAGTACGCGGCGTTTTAAAGTTAGTAGCCCGGGGGGTGGTCTGCTCAGACGGAGGGGGTCTGCTCAGACGGAGGCCGGTTGAGGGCACAGCGGATGGGGTATTCGTCTGCAGACCAGACGTGGTCGTGTCGACAGAGAATCCAAGCCGGATGGCGATGGCGAAAGAGAGGTTGTGAATTGTAGAATTGTGTTTGCTAACTGGTGTTAGCTTCGTGGCAGTGGCGCTAGCTGCGCTAGCTGCAAGCTAGCTGTGAGGATCAGAAGTAGTGGCTCGGGGATTACGGCAGGAATACGGCGTTGTTGTCGAGATACAGTCCGATGCTGGTAAATTGTTGAGTAATTCTGCTCTTCGTGCGGTGACGTTGTTAAACCTGTCGTGGATTAGTAGGATTCCAAGTTGCTCCAGGTAGCTAGTAGGCCGGTGTTTCCAGAATGGGCCTTCAGCGGACGTCACGCCTGAGGGGCCTGTTGGAATCCTCGGGCAGATTATGTCAGTATTCCAGTCGTAGAGGATCTGTTAGGGCTGTCGCTCTCCTCATCCTCGGACGAGGAGAGGAGAGAAGGATCATCAGACCAAAATGCAGCATTAGGGAAATAAGTCATCTTTTATTTAACACGACGATGGCAACACGAAAAAACAAAACACTTTCAAAAATACAAAACAAGAAAACGACGTAGACGAAAAAAACCTGAACATGAACTTACTTAACTAAAACGTAAAACTCACGGACAGGAACAGACTACATCGAAACGAAACACCGAACAGTCCCGTATGGTGCAAGACATAACACAGATACGGAAGACAATCACCCACAAACAAACAGTGAGAACACCCTACCTAAATATGACTCTTAATTAGAGGAGAACGCAAAACACCTGCCTCTAATTAAGAGCCTTACCAGGCAACCAAAACCAACATAGAAACAGATAACATAGACTGCCCACCCAAAACACATGCCCTGACCATAAACACATACAAAAACAACATAAAACAGGTCAGGACCGTTACAGAACCCCCCCCCCTCAAGGTGTGAACGCCGGGCGCACCAGCACAAAGTCCAGGGGAGGGTCTGGGTGGGCAGTTGACCACGGTGGTGGCTCCGGCTCTGGACGCTGTCCCCACACCACCATAGTCACTCCCCGCTTCTGTCTTCCCCTCCCAATGACCACCCTAAAACTAACATCCCCTAAATGAACGGCCAGCACCGGGAGAAGGGGTAGCACCGGGACAAGGGGCAGCACCGTGACAAGGGGCAGGTCCCGGCTGAGATACTCTGGCAGATCCCGGCTGAGATACTCTGGCAGGTCCCGGCTGGGGGACTCTGGCAGGTCCCGGCTGGGGGACTCTGGCAGGTCCCGGCTGGGGGACTCTGGCAGGTCCCGGCTGGGGGACTCTGGCAGGTCCCGGCTGGGGGACTCTGGCAGGTCCCGGCTGGGGGACTCTGGCAGGTCCCGGCTGGGGGACTCTGGCAGGTCCCGGCTGGGGGACTCTGGCAGGTCCCGGCTGGACGGACTCTGGCAGGTCCCGGCTGGACGGACTCTGGCAGGTCCCGGCTGGACGGCTCTGGCAGGTCCCGGCTGGACGGCTCTGGCAGGTCCCGGCTGGACGGCTCTGGCAGGTCCCGGCTGGACGGCTCTGACAGGCCCCGGCTGGACGGCTCTGGCAGGCCCCGGCTGGACGGCTCTGGCAGGCCCCGGCTGGACGGCTCTGGCAGGCCCCGGCTGGACGGCTCTGGCAGGTCCCGGCTGGACGGCTCTGGCAGGTCCCGGCAGGACGGCTCTGGCAGGTCATGGCTGGACGGCTCTGGCAGGTCATGGCAGGACGGCTCTGGCTGGTCATGGCAGGACGGCTCTGGCTGGTCATGGCAGGACGGCTCTGGCTGGTCATGGCAGGACGGCTCTGTAGGGAGGAGAAGGAGAGACAGCCTGGTGCGTGGTCTAGGCACTGGCTGCGCTGGAGAGGAGGAAACAGCTGGAGAGAGAACCCGGAGAGACAGCCTGGTACGGGGGGCTGCCACCGGAGGACTGGTACATGGAGGTGGCACCGGGTCTACCGGACCGTGAAGGAGGACACGTGCTCTTGAGCACCGAGCCTCCCCAACCCTACCAGTTTGAATGGTCCCCGTAGCCCTGCCAGTGCGGCGAGGTGGAATAGCCCGCACTGGGCTATGCAGGCGAACCGGGGACACCACCTGTAAGGCTGGTGCCATGTACGCCGGCCCGAGGAGACGTACTGGAGGCCAGATACGTTGGGCCGGCTTCATGACATCCGGCTCGATGCCCAACTTAGCCCTCCCAGTGCGGCAAGGTGGAATAGCCCGCACTGGGTTAAGCACGCGTACTGGGGACACCGTGCGCTTTACCGCATAACACGGTGTCTTACCAGTACGACGCCTTCTACCTCCACGGTAAGCACGGGGAGTTGGCTCGGGTATCCTACCCGGCTTTGCCACACTCCTCGTGTGCCCCCCCCCCCCAATAAATTTTTGGGTCTGACTCACGGGCTCCCAACCGCGTCGCCGCGCTGCCTCCTCATACCAGCGCCTCTCAGCCTTCGCTGCTTCCAACTCCTCCTTGGGACGGCGATATTCCCCTGGCTGAGCCCAAGGTCCTCTACCGTCCAGGATCTCCTCCCAAGTCCAGGAGTCCTTGTTGCTCTGTTGAGCATTCCCTTGCCGCTTGGTCCTCGTTTGGTGGGTGATTCTGTTAGGGCTGTCGCTCTCCTCATCCTCGGACGAGGAGAGGAGAGAAGGATCATCAGACCAAAATGCAGCATTAGGGAAATAAGCCATCTTTTATTTAACACGACGATGGCAACACAAAAAAACAAAACACTTTCAAAAATACAAAACAAGAAAACGACGTAGACGAAAAAAACCTGAACATGAACTTACTTAACTAAAACGTGAAACTCACGGACAGGAACAGACTACATCGAAACGAAACGAACAACCGAACAGTCCCGTATGGTGCAAGACATAACACAGATACGGAAGACAATCACCCACAAACAAACAGTGAGAACACCCTACCTAAATATGACTCTTAATTAGAGGAGAACGCAAAACACCTGCCTCTAATTAAGAGCCTTACCAGGCAACCAAAACCAACATAGAAACAGATAACATAGACTGCCCACCCAAAACACATGCCCTGACCATAAACACATACAAAAACAACATAAAACAGGTCAGGACCGTTACAGGATCGGTGGGGTTCCGTGCCCCGTACCGGCAGTAGTAGGGGTCCGGATGTTGTAACCCAGGAGTGGGCTTCGGTGGTAGCCCAGGAGCCCTAGACAGGCTAGCTTCAAGCTAATTGGTGCTTGCTCTGGGATGGAAACGCTAGCCAGGAGTAGACTAGACAGACACAAGTGGTCCTCCACACTATCAGAATGACCATATCTCTGTGAACATTCCAGATAAAGAACAGAGGATGTAAACAACAACCCAGCAGACTTGATTAGAACAACCATATGAAATACCTTCAGAGGTTAGAGGAGTTAGGATCAGTTAGGATTTTTGATCAGTTAGGATCAGAAAGACATGGACTGTAAAGGTTGTCGTAGTCGTTCTCCTCCTCAGACGAGGAGGAGCATGGATTGGACCAAGATGCGGAGTAGTAGGTATTCATGCTTTAATGAACAAACAACAAACACTACAAATTACGAAACTCTACAAACGTGACTAACCTGAAAACAGTCCTGTGTGGCCCAAACACTGACACAGGAAACAAACACCCACAAAACACCAGTGAAACCCTGGCTGCCTTAGTATGACTCTCAATCAGGGACAAACGATACACACCTGTCTCTGATTGAGAATCATACCAGGCCAAACACAAAAATCCCAACATAGAAAAACAAACCTAGACCAACCCACCCAACTCACGCCCTGACCAACTAAAACAAATACGTAACAAAGGAAAACAGGTCAGGAACGTGACATGGACACTCTTACTGACAGTTGTGGTTGCTTTGCGTGATGTATTTTTGTCTCTACCTTCTTGCCCTTTGTGCTGTTGTCTGTGCCCAATAATGTCTGTACCATGTTTTGTGCTGCTACCATGTTGTGTTGCTACCATGTTGTTGTCATGTTGTGTTGCTACCATGCTGTGTTGTCATGTGTTGCTGCCTTGCTATGTTGTTGTCTTAGGTCTCTCTTTATGTAGTGGTGTGTTGTCTCTCTAGTCGTGATGTGTGTTTTGTCCTATATTTATATATTATTTTTATTTTTAAACCCAGTCCCCGTCGCCGCAGGATGGGGTGTAGAGCTGATCAGAATACGAATTGAACTTGAATCAAATCAAATCAAAACCTGACTTGCCTAGTTAAATAAAGGTTAAATAAAAAACTTTAATAAAATCTCATTTTATTTGTCACGCACTGAATACAAGTGTAGACCTTACAGGGAAATGGTTACTTACAAGCCCTTAACCAACAATGCGATAGGTTTGATAAAATCACCTCTGAAGATGAAATGTGTACTTACATTCTGAAATCTTGCTCTGATTTATAATCCAAAGATTCCCAGAGATAACATGAAGTGTCGTTTTGTTAGATAAAATCATTTTTCATATCCTAAAAAGGTCCATATAGCACGTGTGATCGATTTTGTATTTCCACTCGTTCAATTTGCGAAGAAAGGAATCTGTGAAAATCTCACCCTAAACGTTATTTGAACGAGTCAAATCACATCCGTATGTATTCCTCAGAGATCCTAGAAGGAAACAAGACTTCACTATTTCATTAGGTTTGTAGTATATCCTATAAGACAACATATTTGGTCAGAGAGCGACGCCTTCATGGCACGCCGATGACGCGGGAAGCCATCCTTTGAAGGACTGTATCTTTGTCAAATAAGCACTAATTGGGGTCAAACGAAGCTAACTAGATAGCCAATGAGCTGGGCTTTACAGGAGTATCCGGAAACCCTGTCTCAAAATGTAGGCGCAAACCTTTTGCGACAGTATGCCTTTTCCTTTTGGACACAACGTATACGAATATTCAGAGTTATGAAGTTATGAAAACTGGGTTTTTTGCAAATGTTGAACTTATAATATAGCTACTAATACTTGGAAAATTCAAAGTCCAAGTATACGGATTTGACGATATTCTTGCAGAAAAATGTAATATGAATGCGAATGTCTCATTCACGATATGCCCAAATGTACCTGGGGACTTGACACTAAACGTCTTGCTGTTCAGTCATTTTTTATGTTATCTAACACTTTGCACATACACTTCTGTCATCTTGTGGACACTATCGGAATTACAACCAGAGTGATGGCTATAAATATGACCTTTCTCTTGCATTTCAAAGATGGTGGTAGAAAAAGACAGGTTGGTTTTTTCTTTGTATTTTCTTCTACCAGATCTATTGTGTTATAGTCTCCTACATTCATTTCACATTTCCACAAACTTCAAAGTGTTTCCTTTCAAATGGTACCAAGAACATGCATATCCTTGCTTCAGGGCCTGAGCTACAGGCAGTTAGATTTGGGTATGTCATTTAGGCAAGAATCAGAAAAAAAGGGGGCTATCCCTAAGAAGACTTTTGGAACAGCAGGGACTGCGAAGACACACACACAGGCACAGACACACATAGCTAATTTTCCCCCAACATCGGACACCCCTAACTTCAGACACTCTCTAGCGGTTAGAGGATTAAATCACCTCGAGTTCAACATTTAAATGGACTAGCAAGCTGACCATCAATTTTTATTGCAAAATTAGGTTTTGAGAGTTTTCAAAAAAGTTATATATCTACACATTTTGTGGGACACGCTCTATATTGTAATATTCGACTGTGCGACAGACCACACATCATTTAATATCCAACTTTTTACCTCTGAAATATACGATTTCATTCAAGTGTTTTTTATTTTTTACCAGAAGACGAGCCAACTAGTCAACTATCTAGTAAACACTTCGGATACGAGGTTGGTGCCTCTTTTTTAACATAATTAAACAGATATATCTTGTAATTGAACAAAATAGTAAGGTGGCCAATAACTGGGGACCATATGCCGATAATACGGGACTTATGCTTTTTGCTAAACCACTTATCAAAAAGCTGATAGTAGTAGTATTTCCACTGAAATGTCAAACATGCTAATTATGAACCCATTAGCTAACATTTTAACGACACCAATAATCACAAAACATTGATGGCTTGATCACAAGATAACACTGTTGAAGGTAATATATTTCTTAAACAAATCAAATCAAATTGTAGTTGTCACATGCGCCGAATACAACAGGTATAGATAGACCTTACAGTGAAATGCTTATTTACAAGCCCTTAATCAACAATGTAGTTGAATATGCCGAATATGCCGATAATACGGGGTGCAGCGCTACACATGATAAGACACTCACTATTCACACACATATACATAAATGTTGTATTGTAAATATGTGATAGTGGAGTAGTGGCCTAAAGGAACATTCTAATTCTATTGGGTAAAGTTTTATGAATTGTAATGTCATGTAATATTTGAAGATGTATATAACTGCCTTAATGTTGCAAGAGAAGCTGCTAAAAGAAATCCTTAATAAATACAAATACAAATCTTCTTTCAGTGTTTCCCAAATATACATTTAGTAGCTTAACTCTGCTACCACTGCTGGAAAGAAACTCCTAGGGGAAACACTGGTTTTGTGCCCTGTTCGTGATGGAAGAGACAGAAGAATTGAGACATCAAGTCTGTTATTCTGGCCTACATGTGTACACACACACACACACACACACACACACACACACACACACACACACACACACACACACACACACACACACACACACACACACACACACACACACACATATATATCCCCAGGGCGCCGAATAAGTTACCATGACGCTGTACACATGGAGAGAGGTGTTTTCACACCGCTGTAATTACTCCGGGGAGCACACACACGCCAAATAAAATCACTTGGACGAAATATCACTAGTGACACATTCATTGTACCAAGTAAGTCGATTAATAAGTATCCTATCCATGATGCATCATCAAAGCATAAGTGGTAGGTAGTGAATTCCAGCCAGGGCAATGAAAACAGATTAAAGAAGATGATATTCTACATTACATTTAGCATACACATGTTCTATTCAACTCTATGGTCTCTACCTCATCATGAATCTCGTTGGGGCATCTTATTGAATAAATGCAATGATCTACAAAATAGAAAAAAAGAAAAAGGATTAAGAAGTTATAAAGTGCCTTGATTTCATAGTGCTTTGCGTATGGATAAAAGATGAATCCAGGACGAAGCCGACGTTTGGCCCATTACGTTCTTTGAACAGTGACAAGAGCCATTTCCGCTGCATTGTGTCTCCTCTATTATCTAATCTGAACACTTCAAAGCAGCTTTTATCCAAGACATGTCAGAGAAATGTTTAATGTGCTACGACTGATGAAGCATCAAAGGCAAAGGAAACAGCCGACAGTTTTCCTAACAGACACACAACAGTACACGCAGTCTGCTGGACCATTTCCCTCTACGTCACACAACAGTATAGGCTACCTACGTTTTAGTGTTTATAGTAGTCCTATTCACCGCAGTGGTTATGTATTTATAATGGGGTGATTCAGAAGCATCTTTTTAACCCCCAGACCTAACAACTAAGCTTTAGCTCAGGATGAAGAAGGCATTCTTAGATTTCTCAGACAACCCATGTTTGATACCAGGGCAGTTACACATTTTTGCTCACAAATCAGGTATAAAGACCACACAAATAATTTACCCCATCCTCATTCCTGATTCCACATTAGGTAGGTTTGAATCAAATATTCCCTTCATCATATTTTACACACACAGTCTCCCTCCACATTAGAGCATCAGTCTAATCAGTAATGCTCAGTTAATCTTCGTTATCTAAGGCACAGTGTGCCTCAAGTCAACGCTATTACATAGGCCTAACTTCTGGCTTTTGGTAAATTCCCAGTAGTATATAGGCAACCAACCAGCCAGAAGCGGTGTCATCTAGACATAAGCATCGTGAGAATGCATTCCCCAGAATATTGCTATTCAATTTACGTAGGCTACATAAACCCGTTGGACAACCTGTCATCTATGCACTTGCATAAAACACAACGAAACACCCATACCCCCTTACCTTTCTGACTGGACTACATGCAGACGGCGATTCAACGAGCGTATGGGCAAAATCGCCGAAATTATTAATTCCGGAGGACACCTCTTTTCCCCTGTAGCGTTGTCACAGATGACTATTGCCACTTCGCTTCCCCACCAGCCAGCTCGCAACATAGGAATCCCAATGAGTGACAGTTTCTGTTAAGAATTTAGGTACGGCATGGGGTGTTACCTGTGCTCTCTTTAACCAATGGGAACTGTGCATAAAACACGATCGAGGAACATGAGTTGTCACTTGTTACCACAGCCACAAAGTCAAAATGGTCTAAATCCCAACAATTCATGAAAACAAAATTCATGAAATTCATGTAAATGTGCTTTTTTGGTCTTAATTAAAGGTTAGGGTTATGAATAAGGTTAGCAGTGCGGTTAATGTTAGGGTTAAGGTTAGGGTTAGGTTTAAAATCTGATTTCAAGAAAATAAATTGTTGAAATAGGCGGGGTTTAGGCATTTGTGGTTGCAGTAACAAGTGATGACCAGGAAGCTGGCTGGAATGCAAGCTCATGGATAAATTAAGCACCACGGGAGCTCTCCATGGTACTACAGAACTTGCCCAAAGGAGCTAAAGTGTGATGGTAGGCTATAGATAGGTATTCACCACCAGGTTGGTTAGGCTACCATATCATAACACTTGTCTTGGCATTATTATTCACTATTATCTAATGTATGGCTTTTTGTTTTTCACCCCAATTTTTTTTCTCAAATAAAAAATATTGCACTTAAACTGTGTAACGACTCTCTCCTAGTTGTTTCATGTATCTGTTGGCAACCTGTCTGACAGAAGTGATTAGCTGAAAACAAACACACATATTGTAAACACTATTTAAGCAAATTCTCTTTGGTGTAACGCTTGGGGGTTAGTTGTTCTTAAACGAAAACATATGTCAAATCAAATTTTATTAGTTACATGTGCCGAATACAACAGTTGTAGACCTTACAGTGAAATGCTTACTTACGAGCCCATAATCAACAATTCAGTTTAAAATATATATAGATAAGAATAAGAGATAAAAGTAACAAGTAATTAAAGAGCAGCAGTAAAATAACTATAGGGAGACTCTATACAGGGGGGTACCGATACAGAGTCAATGTGCGGGGGCACATTGAGGTAGTATGTACATGTAGGTAGAGTTATTAAAGTGAGTATGCGTAGATGACATCAGAGAGTAGCAGTGGTGTGAGGGGGGTGGGGGCACTGCAAATAGTTTGGGTAGCCATTTGACTAGATGTTCAGGAGACTTATGGCTTGGGGGTAGAAGCCTCTTATTTAGAAGCCTCTTGGACCTAGACTTGGCGCTCCGGTACAGCTTGCCGTGCGGAGGCAAAGAGAACAGTCTATGACTAGGGTGGCTGGAGTCTTTGACAAATTTTTGGGCCTTCCTCTGACATCGCCTGGTATAGAGGCCCTGGATGGCAGGAAGCTTGGCCCCAGTGATGTACTGGGCCCTTCCTACTACCCTCTGTAGTGTCTTGCGATCAGAGGCAGAGCAGTTGCCATACCAGGCAGTGATGCAACCAGTTAGGATGCTCTTGATGGTGCAGCTGTAGAACCTTTTGAGGATCTGAGGACCCATGCCAAATCTTTTCTGTCTCCAATAGGTTTTGTCGTGCCCTCTTCACATTGCTTCATTGCTATGGATAAATAATGAATAGTTTTGTTGTAACAAACGGAGGATATTAAATCAGAAAGAGCAGCAGTGCCTTAACTTTATTAGATAGTCAATCATCAGTGCTTGACTTGGGCACCTCAAATGTTCTTCTGCTTGAGTTCCAACACCTCTTATAAAATATTAGCTTTATAATATTGCTGGGTTCTGGGACCTAAAAATAATTCCTGACGGTACCCAAAATGAATAGCCTAATGGCATCTATGTCAGTCCACTATATCAAGCACGGGATATATCATGTTTGGTTTCACTGCTGAGGGGATATGGTGTGTCTTTTAAGTGTTTGGACCGCAGCCCATGAGTTGTTTCTAACCATGTGACCTGACCAGGAAATACATGTGACTCCAACTAGAGTTTTACTGACTGTGTGGTCAGGAAAAATGACTGGTTTAACCGATAGGCATATACAGATGTAGGTTCTTAATTTGAGAACAAAGTGTTTGGAGGGGACAGAGTTTTTGACACCATTATCACTGCTGTTGATATGGACAACTCAGCCCTGCTTGGGCTGGGGCTGGAGCAGTTGGAGGATCCCATCTCTGACAGCAAAAAGATAACCAGCATTATGAAAACCATAACATCATCCCTGGCAAGAAACAATGCATATCTGGCTATCCAGGTGACACCTCAGCCATACTCTACCACAGTAGAGCAGATAGGAAGCGTTGACCTTTCTGTAGAGAGCAGCTCCAGCTCCCTTAGCTGTGCAGCAGAGGCAGCAGTGGACCTGCCAATATTCCTAGACATGGAGGACTTCATCGCAGTGCAGGCTAAACCTAGATAGGTATGGGGTGAAGGCCCCAGGATCCAGCACACAGAGCGGATTAGAGAAGGACAGCTCCAGTGTCATGAATCAAGAGACTTTACGCAAGATCATTAGAAAGATCCTAATCCTAAATTTCAGCTCGAAGTTCCCCAGCTATATTCTGGTCTCGGTAACAATCTTTGATCAGTTGCTGCAGCATCTGGCCACATACAAGGAACTTACAGTCATCAACTTTCATCAAGAAAGCAAAGTTTTCAGAGGGGAGAAAGTCCTGGGTGCCATAGTGATCGCTGTGTATAAAGACATCTCAGCCCTGCTGGATGTAGGGCTATCACAGCTGGAGGCTCCCATCACTGACAGCCAGAGCACAGCTTGCACCATCAAGGCTGTGACGTCATCGCTGGCAAGAAACGTAGCCTCTCTGGCTAGCCAGGCGACAGAAGTCCAGAAAAGGAACGGGAGCACGATGGCTCGGGAGACCAGCTCCTGGTGCACTGGAGAAATTGCAGAGGGCACCAGTACAGAGCCAAATGACACCCTTTAAGATGTTTCATATTTTATAGATACATACAATTGAAGTCAGAAGTTTACATACACCTTAGCCAAATACATTTAAACTCAGTTTTTCACAATTCCTGACATTTAATCCAAGTACAAATTCTGTGCCTTAGGTCATTTAGGATCACCACTTTATTTTAAGAATGTGAAATGTCAGAATAATAGTAGAGATAATTATTTATTTATTTTTCTTCTGAATAATCTCAGACTGGCCAATAAAAATTAAAGATTAAGATGGGCAAAAGAACACAGACACTGGACAAAGATATGGCTTTTTCTTTGCAACTCTGCCTAGAAGGCCAGCATCCCGGAGTCGCCTCTTCACTGTTGATGTTGAGACTGGTGTTTTGCGGGTACTATTTAATGAAGCTGCCAGTTGAGGACTTGTGATGTGTCTGTTTCTCAAACTAGACACTCTAATGTACTTGTCCTCTTGCTCAGTTGTGCACCGGGGCCTCCAACTCCTCTTTCTATTCTTGTTAGAGACAGTTTGCGCTGTTCTGTGAAGGCAGTAGTACACAGCGTTGTACGAGATCTTCAGTTTCTTGGCAATTTCTCGCATGGAACAGCCTTAATTTCTCAGAACAATAATAGCATGACGGGTTTCAGAAGAGAGGTCTTCGTTTCTGGCCATTTTGAGCCTGTAATCGAACCCACCTATGTAGATATTCCATTAAAACTCAGCCTTTTCCAGCTACAATAGTCATTTACAACATAAAAAATGTCTACACTGTATTTCTGATCAATTTGATGTTATTTTAATGGACAAAAAAAATGTGCTTTTCTTTCAAAAACAAAGACATTTCTAAATGACCCCAAACTTTTGAACGGTAGTGTATATTGACTGATATATACCGGCTGATATATCACATCCATTTTTATTTAAGTACTGTATATTTAAGAGAGAAGCATTTTATTTCCTTTGTATTGATATACAAATCCATTACAGACAAGCACCGGAGACTAAATAATGTTGATTTACTTGCATCTTTATTGATTCAGTTTGATTTAGCCAGGAAAGACTTTGTCAAGCCGTTACAGTAACATAAATATAAAAAATGTAAATAACAATTTGCTCTCTAAAACAATATATTAATTACACTGATATCAACAACATTAAAAGTCAACAAACAATGGCTTTGGAGATGGTTGATGTGGTTGTACCATGTAGCAGAGTTATATAGCATTAATGTATACAGTAAAAAACATTAAAGAAAAGCTTGTAACAACACTCTGCCGATTCACAAGAATAATAACGATGATAATAGTCACAATTAACTTTAAAAAAATATTCACACGTAGTGTCTTACTATCTTGGTATGCTGGAATAAACATGTCCACAATCTGTCTGACCTCCTCAGCAGGACATAGTGCAGTAGATCTGAACCATATCTAGGGAAGGCAATGTCTTTCTTTACCTGGTTCTCTAACTCTTTGAGCTGAATCCCACTTTGAAAACGTGCACCCAGCCTTGCTGATTTAAAAGGTCTGGACACAGTGCTCTCACTCGTCTATCTTTACATGTGAAGGCAGTTTCACCTCTGTCCTTTCTCTTTATGCTCACTATTGTCACTTTCTCATCCCACTTTTGGTCATAAAAGCATTATCTGAAAGTATAAATAACAACAATATCAGAGTAGAGCCAGTGTGCTGCCATGTCTCTTTCCCAGACCATGGAATAAAGTCATTTTCAAGTCATTTTCTCTGCTGGTGGGGAGCCCTGACAAGAGCCCGACCAACATGTTTTTTGGGGGCCGCAAAACATACCGATACAACATATCCGCCGATATACTGTTTTACATCAGGGAAATGAAAAAATGTCATTTTTCCACACTGAATTCTCATAAATAGCCATCCAAAACGGTCTAATAACTATGCTTCAAATGTTCATTTCATACATTGTGACAATAATGACACATCATGAGAATGGCTGCAAGTGTACAGATATGCATTAGATTCCCTTTTCTTTCACACTATTTCTTGAATATCGGTTATCGTTGGAGTTATCGGACGATACCAATATAGTGTTAAAAGGCCACTATTGGCAGATAATATCAGTGAACCTATATAATCGGTTGGGCTCCAGCCCTGACACAACTTAATGCTGACCCCTTGTGTTCATCTTTAGGCACCGCAGACGGTTTGCAGTGTCTTAGAGCCAGGCTCTCCAATTACCCCACAATAAGAACCATTCAGAGTCAACTACCTTTAATCTCAAGCCATTTGAGGAAATTTTCTGAAATGGAACCAACCAACTACCAATGAACTTTACCACTATTTTCCTCATTTCCTCATATTAAAAAACACTTGTGAGTCTTCATCCCCAATTTTAACCACTGTCTCCAAACCATCCCGTCACACACCTTCTGAGAGTAACATCACCCCAGAAATGCAAAAGACAAGCACATTCTCCAAAACATCACTCCTGATTATCATCTAAAATCTTCTTAAATATAATTTTGCTATCCCCCGACCTCATGTCTCATTACCATAGATATGCAATTTGGCAAACTACCCTCCAGGTTGGCACTAAACCTTCCAGAGGAATAACGTTATCAAACTACAATGTTATTGTCTTGAAACTTTTGGTGCCATCCTTGCTTCCCTGCTTCCCACCAAGACTGCCTGGATTCTTTACATTAAAGGCAAAGAATTTCAATATTTAATCTAATCTAATAGTTTATATTGCATTCTACAGTGTAGCAGTTCAGCTTATGTTCTTTTGTACTTCTATGTTCTTTATAGTTTGTGTTCATAGTCTAAACTCTTTTGTATGGTTCTCTGCTGTTCAGTTTGCATTGGTTGTTTTCACTATATATTGTGCAGTTCTAACTGTGTTGTAGTTTAATCTGTCTTGTAGCCTATCCAATTGTGTAGTTTGTAATCAAGTTGATATTAAGTAAAATGGAGCCTCTCTAAATCTCAGTGGACTCTATCCTCTCTAGACGTGAGGGTCCGGCCCAGGGGGTGGGCAGCTGGAGGAGGGAAGGGGAACCTTTCACGTCCTCACAAGGTGGTGGGGAGAGGGTTAGGGCAATGGGAGCAGGGAGAGGGACTGAGGGCAGGGGCGGGAGGGTTGACAGAGTCGGTGGTGGGGGAGGGGAGCTGGAGGATGAGGGGGTGGGGGTGGGTTTGGACCCCAGCTGTCCCACCTGTTGCTCCAGAGCCTGGTTCTTCTGTAGAGTCTCCACATAGCTGACCTGAAGCTGTGCCTGATATTTCAGCACACGCTCCTTCTCGTCAATCCAGGTATGTCGTTCCTGGTCGAAACTAAGGGTCTGGCGCTCTCTCTGTTGACGTTCTAGACGTAAGGCCCCCTGGAGCTGATCCAGCTGCTCACGCAGGTTCCCTGATTCCACCTGGGCCTCTTGGCACTTAAGCTGGGCCTCCTGGTGGAAGTGGGCCTCCTGACACAAGTGGGCCCACTGATGAAGTCGAGGTTCCTTGCGCAGTTGGGCTTCCTGGTGGAGATGAGCCTCCTGATATAGATGGGCTTTCAGGCGCTGGTGGGCCTCCTGGCACTGCTGCATGTCACGCCACTGGGCCTCTTCACGCTGCTGCCTCTCTTGTCTCTGCACCTCTTGCCTCTGGGCTTTTGCCTCGTCACTCTGGAGGCTGAGCAGGGCATCTGAGGTGGGGGTGAGAGGGGTGGACGAGGGCTCTGGGGGGGTGCGGGGGCAGTAGAGAGCCCCCCAGGGTGGGAGTAGCCCCACAGCTCCTAGGGTTTGGGTTATGGCAGGATCAACCCCTCCGCCCATCTCCCACAGAGCTTGTTTAAGACCCAGCACCTCAGCCTCAAACACACCCAGCTTCTCCCTCAGGATAGACACCTGACAAAGGGAATGAGGAATAGTATGAGTCTGTCAATATGTGTGTGCATGGTTCAGTTTCACTTCCTTCCCTAACTCTGAACGGACAGGATAACTCTACTGTAGTGTACACATTAGTGTCATCAGATAGGTGACTTACAGGTTTCTATGTGTATGGGTTGTTGGAATCAGCTAAACTTTGAACATTGAGATATTAAATAAATTATAGAGAAGAAGCCTTGAATAGAAAGAGTGGAAGAGAAAGGGTTTTTATGTCAGAAGTTAAGGGTTCTCTGTAGAAAGCCAGAAGGCTTTGGAATATGTTTGATGGAGGAGAGGAGAGCGACGTGTTGATATAGGGAAGACAGATGGATATCTGTGGATTAGGTGAAGGAGGGGTTAAGGTCAGGAGGTGAGGGGTGAGGTCAGTTCCCCTTAAGGGAGTAATCAGGGTTTAGTATCTGGTTACCTTCTTCCTGTTGGGCATAAACTGTAAGGATCGGAAAGAGGGCGTGTCTTAAGTAGGATGTATATAACTGTGATGGAGAGAAATGTTTTGCTGTCTGATTACAGCTGTACAGTACCTTTGGGAAGAATGAAACTTGTTTAAAGCTTCTCTGGTGTCCGTGGGTTATATACTGAAAAATAAGAACCTAACAGGGTGTAGGTACCTCGGTCAGCGTCCTCCTCAGCTCTCCCTGGCAGCGCTCCAGCTCCAGGCTCTTGGAGCTATATGAGTTCTTGAGGCCCAGCATGGCCTCCTCCCGATCCCTAAGCTGGGCATTGGCCTCCTTCAGCTGGCCCATGAGGGCCACCATCTCCCCCGCCCGCTGGGTCACCTCTGCCTGGCTCTCCCTTAGCTGCTGCTTCAGCAGGGAGATCTCCCCTGCCTTCTGACACACCTGGACCACACATAGTAGGTCAGTGTTATGGGGAGGCTGTTCACACAGTCGCACACATTCGCACACACACACACACACACACACACACACACACACACACACACACACACACACACACACACACACACACACACACACACACACACACACACACACACACACACACACACACACACACCTCCCACTTGGTCTCATCCAGGCGTGGCAGTATGTCAGTCTGTTCCATCCTGAAGTGCAGACACTTCCTCTCCAGATCCTCTCTCTGGGCCAGCAGGGCAGCCATCTCCTCCTGCAGACGTCGCTTGTCCTGCGACAGATGGGTGATCTGGGCCTGCAGGGCATTCTGGGAGCGCTGGGCGCGACGGGTCACCTGCACACAGAGGAAGAGAGTATCAACATTTGGTAGACTGTTATTGGTTACCGCTTCTGTGGAATGTGTAGTCACCTGCTGCAGACGGGAGGCGTAGTTCTGCCCCAGCTCATCCATCTGTCTCTCCCACACACGCTGCTTCTCCTCAAACACCTGGACGATGGCGGCCTCGCTCTGCTCCAAGTTACGACGCATGTGCTGCACCTGGGAAAGGGGTTGAGAGGGAGGAGAAAATAAAAAGAGGACAGAAGAGGAGGACAGGATTTTTGGGACTAACCCAAAGCAATGACAATTGCTACATTGATGAAATCTATGAAAATAAATCACGCATGAACATTGACCCCAAAATGATCTTTCAGCTCTCACCTCTTGCTCCTTCTCCCAGAGCCGGTTCTCCAGGTCTTGGATGACATCATCAGAGGAAGGAGCGGGACGTTGGGGTGCTGGGGTGTCCCCCAGGTGGTTCAGCTGCTGATAGGACGAGGAGCTCTTTACTGAAGAGGAGCGGTCACTGTATGAGGCACTCAGCCCGTTCTGAAATAGTTGCATACATTTATATACAGTCCACTCCTGCTGTGGCTTTGGTATGATAGTGTACCAAACTGGATAGATGCAGATACCCAGAGAAAGTAAAACAAATGTACATGAATTGCTACTGGTGAGCTGCACTGCACTAAAAGGATGTTAGCACTCATCAGGAGTCGACTGCAGTTGCTTTCATTACGTTTACAAAATCCCATTTGCGGAGCAGCAAGCAATGCACCCACCTGGTAGCCTGGTTGCTCCAGCTTTTCCAAAGCCACTGCAGCTCCAACTGTGGTCCCTAGTCTGTTGATATTGCTGGTAGAAGCACTGAGAGACCCCAGGGCCTCTTGAGGCCCATAGCCCAAACCAGAGCCTGCATATGTGGGCAGGCTGGTCAGGGAGTTCCTCCCCGAAACTGACATCCCTCCATGGACCCCTCCGTTACCCTTACCCCCTCCTGCTCCCTCTGCCAGGCATCTGCCCCTCCCTGGACTGTCCTGGTCTAGGAGGAGGGCCTCTGGGACTGCCACTAGTTCTCCTCCCCCTGCTCCTCCTTCTCTCTGTCCCCCCGCACCCCTACCCTCATCTCCACTCCCACTGGTTGGGCCAAGGAGGTTCTGCATGGAATGAAAGCTCTTGGGAACCACTGGTTTGAAGGCAGAGGGACGAACCAGCCCTGAGTTGTTCTGGAGGGTTGAAGGCCAGGAAGAGGCAAAGAGAGAAAGGGAGATAGAGGGGGAGAAAACGGTTTGCATAGAGGGATATGAGTAAAGACAGTTCTAAAGAAACTGGAAAGGAAACTGTTAGCATAACAACCCATTAAAGCCTTTACATTACTGTCTTAAATCAGTAGACAATAGAAATCATTATCAAATACTATGCCAATAATTATTTGTAAGACCTTTTCACCATTCTATTTCATCAGCTGTTATAAGAAAATAAATTCTTTATGTAACTGTGTAATTATGAAGTCATAATGTAACTGCAATGATATAATGATACAGCAGCGTTTATGTGTTGCTGTGATCTAATTGTGAGCTAACCCAATATGCCAATAAGCCACAGGACCCTATACACACATACAGTACTTGTTTGACAAGAGGAACATACCTGCTCTAGTTTGCCAGAGACAGGCAGGATTTTGGGTGGGTTGTGGGTTAGAGGGTTGTTGTGATTGTCGGTTTCGTTCTCTCCAGTTTCTTTGTGTTGGTGGGGAGTCATCCCAGTACCACTGTCATTCCCCCCCAGTCCCACCACGTTACTGCATACATCCAGACTCACAAAACCTCCTTGTGTCTTTCTTTTGCACTCCACCCTGTCTCTTTCCCTCTCTACCTCAACCCTCTCCCGCTCTCCATCCCTCTCTTTTTCCCTCTGTCTCTCAGCCCTCTCCCTTTCTCTCTCCCACACTCTTTCTCTCTCCATCTCTTTGCTCTCCATTTCCCTCCTTCTACTCTTCCTCTCTCTCTCCCACTCCCTCTCCCTCCTTCCCGCTCCATTCCCGCATCCCACCCATGGATCCTCCTGGTCACAGTTGGATGCCGTTGTAGTGGTATGGTCTGTGTCAGAGTCCGGTGGCCGGTCTGTTCCAGTCCCATTTCCATTCCCGGTACCAATACTAACACTTCCTCTTTCGTCACTAGACGCGGTTCCCTCTGAGACTGTCTCTGGGGGGAGTCGTTCGGTCCTGCAGCTACGGTCAGCGGGGAAATGGCGAGACAGGGCTGGGGCGCGGGGCAGGGTGGTCCTAGTGCCCACTGATTTCATGGCAAACTCCTGCTCCCCTGCCACTCCGCTACCCACACTGCCCATGGCGAGGGGTCAGGGGTCAGAGGTGAGGAGTTAAGGGGGACAGAGAGTCACTCTGCCTCACACACTGGAAAGCAGTGTGGGTCATCATGGGTTAAAGAGGGAACCGGATGCACACACACTGAAGAGAGAGAGAGAGAGAGAGAGAGAGAGAGAGAGAGGGAGACAGAGAGAGAGAGAGGGAGACAGAGAGAGAGACAGGGAGACAGAGAGAGAGAGACAGAGAGAGAGACAGGGAGACAGAGAGAGAGAGAGAGAGAGAGAGAGAGAGAGAGAGAGAGAGAGAGAGAGAGAGAGAGAGAGAGAGAGAGAGAGAGAGAGAAAGTAGTTAAACATGTTCTGTTCATAAGTACCCTCACACACAATGTTCATCAAGATGGAAGAAGAAGGCAGAGGCAGTAATATTTACACAATGAATGGAGTTGGATCATCTGAACAATTATACACAGTGAAATGCAGTGTAGCTCCAGTCAAATAGTGTTGTAGTATGCAACATCCAATTTTACAGTTACTATTACGGTAGTTTCTGAGTTTATAAGTTACTTATGCACGCAACACGTGTGTGTGCATGTGTGTGTGTGTCTGTGTATAGGTCTACAGATGTTGACAGCTACATCAGGTAACAGCTGGCTACGATTGCACATCTCAATCTACTATGCATTCTAGATGGAGTGATTGCTGCAAAAGGAGGCAGGAGTACAGCCCTTCTCACTAACTCTCTCCTACTACATAATGTGTGTGTGTTGGTATACAGTACACTACCCTGGTGCCCTCAATGCCTTGATATGAGAGAGGAAGAGAGCGACAGAGAGAGAGAAAAAAAAGAAGGAGAGAAAGAAATAGAGACAGAGAGAGAGAGAGAGAGAGAGAGAGAGGGAGAGAGAGAGAGAGAGAGAGAGAGAGAGTTGCTCTTGCCACAGTCATAATCCCCTCCCGTGTCAATGTGTTACAATATTTACTTCCAGCGGTGAGTTGCAGTAGCAGCCTAACACACTGTCTCTCTACTGATCTGATCTCTCCTCTCACTCCCGCCCTTCACGATTCTATCCAACTCTCTCACTCCTCCCCTTCATCCCAACGCGACTATATCAGAATTCAAATCGCACCAAGACTGAATCGACTGCGTTCCCCGAAACACTCACGGTTATTAGATTGGAATTGTTATCCTTCTCAAACAGACATGTATTTATCATAGAGCGAGACGCTTTGATGTAGCCTGGGATACCGTATCCCCCAGCAAACCCGTATGTCCTGTCTACAAGATACGTACTATTTGCAACACCACAGTCGTTTGTCCATTAGAAAACAACCTTGGCCTCTTTCCGGTCGGTTATGAAGGACCCTAGGATGTGGTCAGTGGATGTTTTTTTCTCTCGATATTATCTATATTATCAACTTCAGCCACGATCGGTGTCGTATCGATGATGATGGAGGCAGCGGTGGATGCGACTATCAGCTGTAACCACACACAACTCAGACACGCCCCTCCTTGTGCACGGCAGAAACGCCACTTTTTACGCCACTCAACCACACCTGAGCAAGGGCTATATGTAGGTCTACAGTAGTGTTGCGCAGGTCAGCTGTTCGTTCACCCGCACCCCGTCCGCAATTGATAATAACCCATCTGCAACTATATGTGACAAAGTGAAAATTGGAGGCCCGCACCCAAACCTAACCCGCTAATATAGAAAATGTGGTGTAGGCTGCAGTCAGAAATGGCAGAATGATTTTTTTGACAGTTTTTTGTTGTTGTGATTTAGATATGTTTCTGCTTATAATTTATGGCATTTTGATTGTGGTTTTGTTAGACAACTTGTCTATTATTAGATACACGCAGCTTCTCTTCTGTCATTATACAGTATGTTGCCCTAGAAGACTAAATAAACCATTGAGCACCAGAAAAGCATCATAAATAGATAGAATTAATCTAATTGCCATCCCTGAAGTTTTTTCTGTAATCTCTGCTTCTTTCACCGAGCAAAAAACGCCCAGGGACCGGAAAGAAGATGCAATAGCCTAACAAAAAAAACGGGAACGATTTCCAAATGACATCAGTTTGACCGGTTCTAAGGATATATAAAGCTGTGAAACGACCTAACATGTTTCTGATAAGATTTCATATTTATTGTAGTTGAAACACTATCAACTATGATGCTGATAAAGATAGCCCCTCTACAGAGGACTGCGCATTCGCATTCTCTCAAGATGCTGAAATAAAGAAATCGTATTTCTCATCTACTTGCACACAATCCCGGATCGGGAGCACCGCCATCAGTAAAAAAGCTGACTAGCATAGCCTAGCATAGCGTCACAAGTAAATACTAGCATCTAAATACCATTAAATCACAAGTCCAAGACACCAGATGAAAGATACACATCTTGTGAATCCAGCCATCATTTCTGATTTTTAAAATGTTTTAAAGGGAAGACACAATATGTATTTCTATTAGCGAACCACGATAGCAAAAGACACAACTTTTTTTTCCCACCATTTTTTCCTGCATAGGTAGCTATCACAATTTCGACCCAATAAAGATATAAATAGTCACTAACCAAGAAACAACTTCATCAGATGACAGTCTGATAACATAGTTATTGTATAGCATATGTTTTGTTAGAAAAATGTGCATATTTCAGGTATAAATCATAGTTTTACATTGCAGCCACCATCACAACTCTCACCAAAGCAACTAGAATAACTACAGAGACCAACGTGAATTACCTAAATACTCATCATAAAACATTTATGAAAAATACACAGCGTACAGCAAATGAAAGACAAAGATCTTGTGAATCCAGCCAATATTTCTGATTTTTTTAAGTGTTTTACAGCGAAAACACAATATAGCATTATATTAGCTTACTACAATAGCCAACCACACAACAGCATATATTCAAGCCAACAAAAACGATAACAAATAAACCAGCAAAAGATATTAATTTTTTCACTAACCTTCTCAAACTTCTTCAGATGACAGTCCTATAACATCATATTACACAATACATATAGAGTTTGTTCGAAAATGTGCATATTTAGCGGCACAAATCGTGGTTATACAATGAGAATAGTAGCCAAGCTGCCAACAATATGTCGGGAGAAATCTTGGGAGAGGCACCTAATCTAATCAGTATCTAATCATAAACTTGACTAAAAAATACAGGTTGGACAGCAAATGAAAGATACATAAGTTCTTAATGCAACCGCTGTGTTAGATTTTTAAAATTAACGTTACTACGACATACAGCGTGCGTTAACCTCTACCGAGCACCTACCCCGGGTCCGGGAGCACCCCCCACCCCCCCCCCACACTGATTAGCATCGCTAGCATAGCGTCACAATTAAATAGTAGCATCTAAATATCATTAAATCACAAGTCCAAAACACCTAATGAAAGATACAGATCCTGTGAATAAAGCCACCATTTCAGATTTTTATAATGTTTTACAGGGAAGACACAATATGTAAATCTATTAGCTAAACACGTTAGCAAAAGACACAATTTTTTTACTCCAACAGTTTTTTCCTGCGTCAGTAGCTATCACTAATTCGACTAAATAAAAATATATATAGCCACTAACCAAGAAACAACTTCATAAGATGACAGTCTGATAACATATCTATGGTATAGCATAGTTTTTTTTGGAAAAATGTGCATTTTTCAGGTATAAATCACAGTTCTACATTGCAGCTGCAATCTGAAATAGTGCCGACGCAGCCAGAACAATTACAGAGACCAACGTCATATAACTAATTACTTATCTTAAAACATTTCAGAAAAAATACACAGCATACAGATATTGAAAGCCCAACATCTGGTGAATCCAAACAATATTTCAGATTTATTAAATGTTTTATAGCGAAAACAAAATGTAGCGCTAAATTAGCATAGCCACGCCAGCCAGAACCAGCTGGGCGCCCACGACCAGTTCACATGCACGACAGATATATGAAATAACATCGTAAATTGGGTCTTACTATTGCTGATCTTTCATCAGAATGTTGATCAAGGTGTCCTTAGTCCTGATGAGTCGTTCAATCCATTCATAATGGCAACTTTCCCTCTTAATTTAGCATATGTACTGGTCGACTGGCCAAAGTAAAAAAAAGTCACAGAACGGAACACGGCAAAACTCCCGAAAAAATTCAAATAATCTGATTAAACTATATTGAAAAAACATACATTAGGATGATATGGTCACATGTATCAAACAAACTTCGAGACGGAGATAGTTTTCATCCGTAACGGCAGCAAAACAGTAGACAATCGCATCTCCAAATCGCGCGATTCAGAGAACCGGAAGTTGTCGGTCACGCCAAAGAAATAGGTCTTATTTCACGTCAGTACAAGATAAACAAAAACTTTCTCCTCTGACGTCCTCTTGACACCCAGAGGAAGACGAATGAAGTGTGTTTCGGGTCATAGGTGGCGTGACCATATATAGGCAGAGCGTTGAAGCGAGCATACACATCTTGCATTCTTCTTCTTGGTCAGGGAAAGTGCTGTCAAATGACTTCTGTTTCACTCAGAGACAAAATTGAAACGGTTTTAGAAACTATAGATTGTTTTCTATCCAATGGTATTAATTATATGCATATAGTAAGAGCAATAATTGAATAAGAGGCAGTTTAATCTGTAGAGGAAATTATGCTAATGCGAAAACAGCACCCCCTGTATTCTCAAGAAGTTAAAGCGAGACCGCACCGAAATTAATGGCGGAACAGTAGGTCAACATTTTTCAACAGAACAACGAATTAACATCATAAATACTTCTTACTTTTTGATGAGCTCCCATCAGAATCTTGGGCAAGTTGTCCTTTGTCTAGAGGAATCTTTGCTCGGTTGTAGATTGTCGCCTTCAACTTTGGAATTAGCAGTAAACATTAGCCATGTGGCGAAGACGTGTCCAAATCACCATAACGCAGCACAAATAAAATACCGAAAATCGCAATATACTGATATAAACTGATATAACTCGGTTTTAAATAACAACATTATGATGTCTTTAACACCTATATCGAATAAAATTAGAGCCGGATATATCTAAGGCCTATAACGGGAGCTTCCAAGAACGCCATCCTGAGGTCTGTCTTGCGTCATGGCGAATGGTGAAAAGACTGCACCACATGTTCCAAGCCCATTTATATGGCCTCAGATCTGCCTAGCAACTCCATTCCAATTCTCACTATTTGCTGACATCTAGGGGAAGGCGTATGCAGTGCATCTCGACCAATAGAAGACATGCAAATTAATAAACTGACCTCAGAACAGCCTGCCTGATTTCAGATTTCTCACTTCCTCACAGGAAAATTGCTCCAACTTGAGTTCTGTTTTACTCACAGATATAATTCAAACGGTTTTAGAAACTAGAGAGTGTTTTCTATCCAATAGTAATAATAATATGCATATTGTACGAGCAAGAATTGAGTACGAGGCAGTTTAATTTGGGAATGAAATTTTTACAAAGTGGAAACAGCACCCCCTATTGAGAAAAGGCTCTCCTGTTCCCGAGTAAAAAATAAAACACGAATATATTTTGATTAGATAAATATTCAACCCCATGAGCCAATACATGTTAGAATCACCTTTGGCAGCGTGTGCAGCTGTGAATCCTCTTTCTGGGTAAATCTCGAAGAGCTTTGCAATCCTGAATTGTACAATATTTGGCCATTATTGTTTTAAAAATTCTTCAAGCTCTGTCAGGTTGATTGTTGATCATTGCTAAACAGCCATTTTCAAGTCTTGCCATAGATTTTGAAGCTGATTTAAGTCAAGACAGTAACTAAATCATGTTGTATTGGTAAGTCACTCCAGAGTACATTGAGTGTAGAAAACATTATAAACACCTGCTCTTTCCATGACATAGACTGACCAGGTGAATCCAGGTGAAAGCTATGATTCCTTATCAATGTAACTTGTTAAATCCACCACTTCAATCAGTATAGACGAAGGGGAGGAGACAGATTAAATAAGTTTCAAGCCTTGAGACAATTGAGACACGGGTTGTGTATGTGTGCTATTCAAAGGGTGAATGGGAAAAACAAAACATGTAAGTGCCTTTGAATGGGGAATGGTAGTAGGTGCCAGTGTCACGACTTCCGCCTAAGTCGGTGCCTCTCCTTGTTCGGGCTACTAGCCATCGCCGATCCACTGTTCTTTTTCCTTTGGTTTTGTCTTTGTTTTCACACACCTGTTTTCCATTTCACGTTATTGGTTCCTGTATTTAAACCCTCTGTTTTCCTCATGGGTTTGTGTGGGATCATTTTATTGTTCAGTTAGGTTTTGTGTATGGCTGGTTTATTTCGACGGTGCTGTGTTCACCCGTGTGTTATCGTTACCGTCTTATTTTTGTCAAGTGTAATTGTTACCTTATGCCTTATTGAGTAAAGTACGTTCCTCACTCATTCTGGTCTCCTGCGCCTGACTTCATGCACCAGCTACACTGACCATCTGACAGCCAGGTGCACCGGTTTGTGTCAAGAATTGCAATGCAGTGGGGTTTTTCACACTCGTTTCCCATGTGTATCGAGAATGGTCCACCACCCTAAGGACATCCAACCAACTTGACACAACTGTGCAAAGCATTGGAGTCAACATTACTGTGGAATGCTTTCGACACCTTGTAGTCCATGCCCAGACGAATTGAGGCTGTTCTGAAGTCAAAAGGGGGAGTGCAACTCAAGATTAGGAAGGTAAAGTTTTGTACACTCAGTGTATATTTGGCCTTGCGTTTTAGGTTATTCCCCTGCTGAAAGGCGGATTTGTTTCCAAGTGTCTATTGAAAAGTTGCCACATTTTTGCGAGTTTTACTTTAGTGCCTTATTGCAAACAGGATGCATTTTTAAGAATATTTTCTGTTCAACCTTTCTTTTCATTCCGTCATTTAGGTTGGTATTGTTGAGTAACTACAATGTTGTTTATCCTCAGTTTTCTCCTCAGTTTTCTCCTATCACAACCAGTTAACTCTGCAACTGGTTTAAAATCCCCATTGGCCTCATAGTGAAATCACTGAGCTGTTTCCTTCCTCTCCGTCAACTGAGTTTGGAAGGACGCCTATATCTTTGTAGTGACTGGGTGTATTGATCAGGGGATGGAACCGGTTCAGGGAATTTTGGGACACTGTAAAGTCCATGGAGAATAAGAGCACCTCCTCCCAGCTGCCCACTGCACTAAGGCTAGGAAACACTATCAGCACCGATAAATCTACAATAATCGACCATTTCAATAAGCATTTTTCTTCGGCTGGCCATGCTTTCTACCTACCTACCCCTTCCAACAGCTCAGCACCCCCTGCAGCAACTTGCCCAACTTGCCCTTTGTTTCTCCTTCACCCAAATCCAGACAGCTGATGTTCTGAAAGAGCTGAAAAATCTGGATCCGTACAAATCAGCTGGGCTAGACAATCTGGACCCTCTCTTTCTAAAATTATCCACTGAAATTGTTGCAACCCCTATTACTAGCCTGTTCAACCACTTTTTCATATCGTCTGAGATGGCCAAAGATTGGAAAGCTGCCGCGGTCATCCCTCTCTTCAAAGGGGGAGACACTCTAGACCCAAACTGTTATAAACCTATATCCATCCTGCCCTGCCTTTCTAAGGTCTTCAAAAGCCAAGTTAAAACTTTATAATGCAAGGGGCAGTATTCAGAAGTTTGGATGACTGAGGTGCCCAAAGTAAACTGTGTGTTACTCAGGCCCAGAAGCTAGGATATGCATATGCATGGTACTATTGGATAGAAACACTCTAAACTTTCTAAAACTGGTAAAATAATGTCTGTGAGTATAACAGAACTGATTTGGCAGGCGAAACCCTGAGGACTACCCATACAGGATTTTTTTTGGAGGCCATTGGACTTTCCAATGCTATTCTATGGGAAAGCCTAATTATTAGGACCCAGATTTCAGTTCCTATGGCTACCACTAGATGTCAAAAGTCTTTAGAAATTGTTAAATGTTTGTTTTTTTAAATGAAGAAGTATTCGTATTCTTTCTAAGTGTCACTCAGAAGGACTCTTGTCTTTTGGTGCGCGTGAATGAGTGCTCCTCGTTCTTTTTCTCCGGTATTGAAAACAGTTTATTCCGTCTTAAATTGTATAGATTATTTACATATTAGGGTACCTGAGGTTGGATTAGAAACGTTGTTTGAAATATTTGGACAAAGTTTACAAGTAACTTTTTACATTCCTTTGTAGGCATGTTGGGCGAGTTGGAACATGTGTTTTTCTGAATCAAACGCACCAAATAAACAGACCTTTTGGGGATATAAAGAAGGACTTTATCGAACAAAACGACCATTCATTGTGTAACTGTGACCTTTGGGAATGCAAAAAAATGAAGAACTTCAAAAGTAAGCGATTTATTTTATCGCTATTTCTGACTTTCGTGATGCATCTGCTTGTTTGGAAAATGTTTGTGACGCGCTCCAGTGAGGGCGCGCACTTGGTTATTTATCTCCGGTATTGAATATACTATTTTCCATCTGAACTTTTATAGTTTATTTACATATTAGGCTACCTAAGGATTGATTAGAAACGTTGTTTGACATTTTTGGACCAAGTTCATTGGTAACGTTTGGGATTCATTTTGTATGCATTTTGAACGAGGGTAAAAAAGGTGGATTGTTGAATGAAGCAGGCCAAATAAACATACTTTTTTGGGATATAAAGAAGGACTTCATCGAACAAAAGGACCATTTATTATGTAACTGGGACGCTTGTGATTGCAACCAGATGTAGATCTTCAAATGTAAGGGATTTATTTTATTGCTATTTCTGACTTTCGCGATGCATCTGCTTGGTTGGAAAATGTTTTTGTATACGGGGCGCTGTCCTCAGATAATCGCATGGTGTGCTTTCGCAGTAAAGCCTTTTTAAAATCTGACAAAGCGGCTGGATTAACAAGAAGGTACGCTTTTAAATGATGTATGACACTTGTATTTTCATGAATATTTAATATTACAATTTCTGTCATTTGAATTTGGCGTTCTGCAATTTCACCGGATGTTGTCGAGGTGGGTCGCTTGAGGCACGCCTAGCCCAAAGTTAACAAACAGATCACCGACCATTTCGAATCCCACCGTACCGTCTCCACTATGCAATCTGGTTTCCAAGCTGGTCATGGGTGCACCTCAGCCACGCTCAAGGTCCTAAACTATATCATATTCGCCATCGATAAAAGACAGTACTGTGCAGCCATCTTTATCGACATGGCCAAGGCTTTCAACTCTGTCAATCTCCACATTCTTATCGGCAGCCTCAATAGCCTTGGTTTCTCAAATGACTGCCTCGCCTGATTCACCAACTACTTCTCAGATAGAGTTCAGTGTGTCAAATCGGAGGGCCTGTTGTCCGGACCTGTGGTAGTATCTATGGGGGTGCCACAGGGTTCAATTCTCAGGCCGACTCGTTTCTCTGTGTATATTAATGATGTCTCTCTTGCTGCTGGTGATTCTCTGATCCACCTCTATGCAGACGACACCATTCTGTATACTTCTGGCCCTTATTTGAACACTGTGTTAACTAACCTCCAGACGAGCTTCAATGCCATACAACTATCCTTCCGTGGCCTCCAACTTCTCTTAAATGCAAGTAAAACTAAATGCATGCTCTTCAACTGATCGCTGCCCGCACCTGCCCGTCTGTCCAGCATCACTACTCTGGACGGTTCTGACTTAGAATATGTGGACAACCTCAAATACCTAGGTGTCTGGTTAGAATGTAAACTCTCCTTCCAGACTCACATTAAGCATCTCCAATCCAAAATTAAATCTAGAATCGGCTTCCTATTTCACAACCAAGATTCCTTTACTCATGCTGCCAAACATACCCTCATAAAACTGTCTATCCTATCAATCTTTGACTTCGGCGATGCCATTTACAAAATAGCCTCCAATGCTCTACTCAGCAAACTGGATGTAGTCTATCACAGTGCCATCCGTTTTGTCACCAAAGCCCCATATCCTACCTACCACTGCAACCTGTATGTTCTTGTTGGCTGAACCTCACTACATATTCGTCGCCAAACCCACTGGCTCCAGGTCATCTTTAAGTCTTTGCTAGATAAAGCCCCACCTTATCCCAGCTCACTGGTCACCATAGCAACACCCACCCATAGCACACGCTCCAGCAGGTATATTTCACTGGTCATCCCCAAAGCCAAAACTTCCTTTGGCCGCCTTTCCTTCCAGTTCTCTGCTGCCAATGACTGGAACGAATTGCAAAAATCACTGAAGCTGGAGTCTTATATCTCCCTCTCTAACTTTAAGCACCAGCTGTCAGAGCAGCTTACTGATCACTGTACCTGTACATAGCCAATCTGTAAATAGCACAACCAACTACGTCATCCCCAAATTGTTATTTATCCTCTTGCTCTTTTGCACCCCAGTATCTCTACTTGTACATCATCATCTGCACATCTATCACTGCGGTGTTAATGCTAAATTGTCATTATTTCGCCTCTATGGCATATTTATTGCCTTACCTCCCTACTCTTCTACATTTGCACACACTCTACATTGATTTTTCTATTGTGTTATTGACTGTACGTTTGTTTATGTGTATCTCTGTGTTGTTGTTTTTGTCGCACTGCTTTGCTTTATCTTGGCCAGGTCGCAGTTGTGAAAGAGAAATTGTTGTCAACTGGCCTACCTGGTTAAATAAAGGTGAAATAACATAAAAAAAATTAAATAAATAGACATCTGGAGCATTAGCATCTGTGGGTTCAATTACAGGCTCAAAATGGCCAGAAACAAAGACCTTTCTTCTGAAACTCATCAGTCTATTCTTGTTCTGAGAAATGAAGGCTATTCCATGCGAGAAATTGCCAAGAAACTGAAGATCTCGTACAACTCTGTGTACTACTCCCTTAACAGAACAGTGCAAACTGTCTCTAACCAGAATAGAAAGAGGAGTTGGAGGCCCCGGTGCACAACTGAGCAAGAGGACAAGTACATTAGAGTGTCTAGTTTGAGAAACAGACACCTCACAAGTCCTCAACTGGCAGCTTCATTAAATAGTACCCGCAAATCACCAGTCTCAACGTCAACAGTGAAGAGGCGACTCCGGTATGCAGGCCTTCTAGGCAGAGTTGCAAAGAAAAAGCCATATCTCTGTCCAGTGTCTGTGTTCTTTTGCCCATCTTAATCTTTTATTTTTATTGGCCAGTCTGAGATATGGCTGATATATGTATGGAGAAAAAAGTACATTATTTTCTCTAGGAATGTAGTGAAGTGAAAGTAAAATATAAATAGTAAAGTACAGATACCCAAAAACACGACTTAAGTAGTTCTTTAAAGCATTTTTACTTAATAAGTCCTTTACACCACTGTCCATGATCAATTTGATTTGACATTCAATATCCCTATTGGGCTTATTAGGGACTATCATTAAAGTACACAATACACATGGGACAATAGTAAAAAATGTCAATAGCTCCATATATCAATGACTTAAAAACCTCAAACCAACATTTTAGAAATTAATTTACAAATATTGAAATCATTAAATGGGACAACTGAAAGATCTGCAACATGAAAATATAAATGTAAATTATTGACGGTCCCTAACTAGCCCCAAAGATAGGCTATCCAATGTCAAACCAACTTTGCCACACCAGCTGCTGAAGCTAATTGGCGAAAGAAGTTGGCTTGCTTGCTAGCTAGTCTAGGCGACTTCAAGACACAAGACCTGGTTAGACTGTTTCACGTTATCTAGAAGGGTGAATGACTGTAACTTTGTACTGTTTTGGTAGAGTGAATGTACACACACACAATAGACGACCACAACTCTTGTTTGGCTTCAGTCATGGCCACTGCATTTCTTAATGACCAAGCTGAAAAACAAGGCAAAATCAGAAAGTTCAGCCACTCTTTAAAATGTATGAACCCAGAACTTAATCCAGCAGTTTACCAATTACGGAAGGATTTAGTTTTAGGTTAACCAAGATTAGCAATGATTCAATTCAAACAAGAACATGTTTGTTATATCTCTCATTTTAGCAGATGCTCTTATCCAGAGCAATTAGGTTTAAGTGCCTTGCTCAAGGGCACATTGACAGAGTTTTCACATAGTTAGCTCGGGGATTCAAACCAGCAACATTTCAGTTACTGGCCCAACGGTCTTAAGTGCTACCTCTTTCAAATCCAGTAAGTATAAAAAGTGTTACACGCTCTCCATAGACACAACAAATCGTAACATCATTTTTAAAACATAAAAGGCGGTACCACAAAAATGTAGGTTGGGTTATAACGTCCTTAGTCTAAATGACAAATTGTATACTTGCTCTTTCAAACACAGAAACAAGGTCCCATTGACAGGTAGATAAAATCCATTCTCTGGCCAATTACTGGGGCTGTTTAATGAATATTATTGTGTTGTGCTTAGTTACCATACTGTATTACTATATTCAAACATGTTTTTCAAATGTTTCCATGCTACTGTGGTTTTCCTTTGAGGAAGGCTGTCACTGATAACAGGTCTATTACCGGTACATGCATGCCTTCAGGCTGACACAGTGTCTTATGAAACCTAACCCAATGTCAAAGACAGGACTGAGACAGACAAAGGTCAAATAAGAAACAAACCCACTGAGTAACGTGGTGTAAGTCTACCCCTACAGAAAAAAAAAACATTATTTGACATGTGGAAAATCACTTGATTTCACGTGTTTTCTGAACAGTTCACATATTTTCATGTTTAGTTTCATGTTATCACATACTGCTTTACATGTTGTCACATGTTATCACATTAACTTCACATAAGATCACATCATTTTACATTAAATGTCATGTGTTTTTGGAACAGTTCATGTGGGTTTTCCTAAAGGGTAAAGACAGCTAGAATAGAAGTCTAATAGCTTTACTTCTGTTTGAAGCATTTCAAATTCAAAGCCTACTCTTTGTATCTAAAACCGTGTGCTTTTCTATAAACGGAATGTCTATTGTTATCAGACTTGAGATGTTTTCGTCTCTGTCCTGACTGCTGACTCCTGGCTAAAAGAACAGTGCACTGAACAGATCCTTCATGGTCCGTCAGATGATAGAGGCCCTTCAATGTTTTGTGTTTCAAAGTGTAAATGGGGTCACAATCAGAACGGAATCAGAATATAACCTTCTTACATATGTTGCTACAAATGATCATGTGAATTATTTGTGATGCCAAGCTCAAATGTGTTTTTAGCTAAATAGTGTTTTCTAGACACAACTGCAAACTTCAAGGAGGTGGGATCTCAAGGAATTGGTCTGTTGGGGATTTCTGGTGTCATCGGCCTTCCCCCTTGCATGAGGAACAAAACCTGTGCCATGTCATGAGGATACCTGGACCACCTATTGAAATGTGCCTTTTGTTAATCAGGTGATAAATCAGGTGATAAATTAACTGAGAAGGAGACTAGAGTAGGACTAAAGTAAGACTTTTTTTAAATAGACTTTGTCTCCTGTCAAGTTTATGAAGATATCTTATTTAATTTGTTTAAAGTAACACTGTCAATCTCATATTCTTGGACATGGTCGCCCTAAAGATCTTAAACAGGGGTTAATGATATTCACCTGGCCTTATGATATCATACTTGACACCCCACCTAGTCATAGATAGAGATAGAAAGAGACAGAAAGAGATAGAGAGAGAAAGTACCAGAACGTGGTGGAGGAAAGGAGATAGTATGGTGCTGGGTCTGACTAGTTTCCAGCAGCTGTCCAACGTCACCACAACTGACTCCTGACAGACAGGTCCAACTGAGAGACCAAAATACTCCCCAGGACCCAGGAGAGACCAACTCAGGACAATGTGTGTGTGTGGGGGGGGGCTGGGGGGGGTTCAACAGATCAAAGGAAAATAACAATAAAACCTTTATAGTAACGGTAACTTTCTCAAAAATGGTAGATGAGCTTTAAGGACATTAGAATGTGATTGTAGTGATTTTGGTCTAGGGTTCCTTCAAGACTAATTTAGTGGCACCCTTCAAACCCACACCAACCCCCTTCTCTATCTGACTTAGTTCAGCTCAAGTGGTGGAATTCTATTTTAGTAGATTGGGGTGTGGAATGTGCAGTTGTTGAAGAACGTGGAAGATATACTTTGTAGAGGACACCCATACAGTACTCGCTTCCAGTCTCTCTCTCTCTGTCTCCTGAACCTAACGGACTGTTTCTCTGTCTCTCGGACCGGACCACCACACCTGACATGGACAACATTGAGGTGTTTGACTCACCCGGAAAGGGGAGGGGCCTTAGAGCCACTAAGGAGTTGCTTTCCGGAGACGTTCTTTTCTCAGAACCCCCTTTTGCTGCAGTTGTGTTTGACAGGTAAGAAGATGCTGCAGTATGGATGGGGTTTGGCTTGAGACATGACTAACTCCTAATGCATGGGCGACCACACATGAGCCCAATATACCAATCCCGTGTTATATGTCTTAATGGCTGCGTTTACACAGGCAGCCCAATTCTGAAACTTTGCCACTTATTGATATTTTGGCCAATCTGATCAAATCTTTTGCCAATTATTGGGCAAAAGATCAGAATTGGGCTGCAACCATTAACATGTGTTATTCACAGCCACATATAATTAGTTCAAAACATTTACATAGTGTAAAATGGTGATGAGGACAGGTCACACACAGGTCCCATGCATGCTGACACATAGGCTAAAGCCTGCCATCGTTTAGTTGAAGATACAGCACTTTACCATATTACTGTACTGTATTGTTCTATACTGTACTATGCTGTAGTTCTCTCTGTCATCTGCACATGATTGGACATGACAGTTAGATGACAGCCATATGAATTGTCCTGTTGTCACACCACATGTTCTCTGGGTAGTGGGACAGGCCTGGACAGGTTAGGTCTCAAGAAGCTAAATATATTATTATTGTGGTGGAGCATTTTGTTTTTATCTGGAGAGACACAACAAACTTCACAAGATATTATAGGTACAAATCAGTTTGTGAACAACAAGATCAGAGTGCTATGACCTCAGCAGGGGACAGAGACATGGGGTCAAAGTCATCACATGAAGTCATGTGGTGATGTACTTTCCCATCCTTCTTCCCCTGCTGTGGATCATGGAACTAGCCTCAATCTCGTGTAAGTAAGTAATCATTGGACAAGTACACTTTCCTGGAGCCAGAAGGCCCAAATCTCCTATTTCTGTAGTGTGTACAACAGAAGAGGCTAGTGGGAGGAGCAATAGGAGGACGGGCTCATTGTATTGGCTGAAATGGAATTAATGGAACGGAGTCGTCAAACGTGGTTTCCATATGTTTGATGTGTTTGATATCGTTCCATTTATTCCATTCCAACCATTACAATGAGCGTTTCCTAATATAGCTCCTCTCAACAGCCTTCTCTGTTGTACAAGTACACCCCCTGTATAGAACCACAAGGCCACTGAGTTGGTTAAACCTCATGTAGCCTGCAGTAGGCCTATAGGAACTCTATATATCCCTCTCTTCCATTCACATCCTTCATACTCCCCTCACTCTCTCTCTCTTTCTCTCACTCACCAGTCTTGCAGACAAGATCTGCCACAGCTGTTTCCGCAGACAGGACAAGCTGCAGCGCTGTGGCCAGTGTAAGTTCGCCCAGTACTGTGACAAGACATGCCAGAGCGCTGGCTGGAAGGAACACAAGCTGGAGTGTGGAGCCATCAAGGCTTTCGGGGCCATCGGGGACAACTTCGGCAAGGCACCCAATGAGAACATCCGGTGAGGAGGGATTGTGTGTGTGGGTGGCACTTGTGGGTGAGGTGAGGTGAGGGGGAATAGAGGGATGAGGAGGACGTCTGGGAGATAAACAGAGAGAGAGAGAGAGAGCGCGCGAGAGAGAGAGAGAGAGAGGAGCCAAAGACTTAGGGGGGTGCATGGGGAGCGAGAGATGGTCGGATGCAGGGGGATAGAAAGTGTGCAATGTTGAATAGTTTACTGTCAATTGAGTCATTATCATGTTATGGATGAGCATTAAGGTTTGACCTAACAACTCATGCTCCGTGTCCCTGTCAGTTTGGCCGCCCGCATCATGTGGCGCCTCGATAAAGAGGGCAGTGTCATGTCAGACATGCAGATGACCTCATTGGACGATCTGGAGAACCACATCAGTGACATGCCTGAGGATGATCTGAAGGAGCTGAAGGTGGACATCCACAACTTCTTGGACTACTGGCCACGCAACAGCAAGCAACACCGTGTAGACGACATCTCGCACATCTTTGGAGTGGTAGGTTCTTCCCTCTTCTCTTTCTTCTCTCCATTTCTACCTGTTTCTCTTCCTGTTTCTTCTTATTCTATCACTTTCCTTTTTTCATCTGTCCATCTGTTCCTCTCCATCCCTCTGTAGATCAACTGTAATGGCTTCACAGTGAGTGACCAGAGAGGTCTAAATGCCGTGGGAGTGGGTCTGTTCCCTAACCTGTGTCTGGTCAACCATGACTGCTGGCCTAACTGCACTGTCATCCTCAACCATGGCAAGTATGTACTGTAATTCAATAACAATAGGGATACCATGAGCGTGTGTGTGTGTGTGTGTGTGTGTGTGTGTGTGTGTGTGTGTGTGTGTGTGTGTGTGTGTGTGTGTGTGTGTGTGTGTGTGTGTGTGTGTGTGTGTGTGTGTGTGTGTGTGTGTGTGTGTGTGTGTGTGTTTGGTGTAAACTGCTTCTTGCTTTGTCTTTCAGTCAGTCGGCTGTGAATACTGTGTATCACTCTCAGATGAGGTGGGTCTTTCTGGTACAATAGTATAACCCCAACAACTACCTAAATATCATCAATTAAAATCTCACCATCATGAATCCTCATCTCCAACATCATCAATAAAAACCTCACACCCATCCCTCCTATGATGCATCACTATCAGAGATAAACTTGAAACAGGGTTCTTCATAGACCTGACTTCAAGTTTAAAATTGAGTTGCTTCACCATATCAAAAATGGTTGCTTGTGTAAAGGACATCACACTGCTTCCTCCTGATTCGACCCATACTGAGGCTCGAACCCAGGACCTCTGCCTCGCAAAAACACATGACCACCTTCATGAAGTGTCTTACCCAGTTGTGACGCAGTGGAGACACTTCAGGTGGAGGATTTTCACAGATCCCTAACTGTTACATTCACCTCCTAAACTCACTCCGCAGCGACCCCAGCATCGATCTTAGAGCAATTGCAGATTGGGGTCAGGGCACCATTGTAAATGAGGAGTGAGTTTCACAAATCCTCATTTGCTACACTTGCTAACTTACTAATTCTGTTACAACTCCACCTACCTCTCCCAGATCCATATCTTTAGATATATATGGCTCTGCCCTCCCCCTTTCCACCACTCCAGTCCTGCAAGTCACTAGCACCATCTGTTTGCAAGCCAAGCTCAGCAAACATAAGGAATGTCCACCTGTCGTCATGTCTTCCTTCACCATTTGTGCTGTTGGCTCTTCTCTGAACATTGTGTTTGGGTTTCCCTCCGTCTCCCGCTGTCTCCCGCTGTCCGTCTATCTCTATCTGCCTCTGTCACCCTCTATCTGCCTATGTCACCCTCTATCTGCCTATGTCACCCTCTGTCTCCCTCTGTCTCCCTTTCTCTCCTTCGCTCTGTCTCCCTCTGTCTCCCTTTCTCTCTGTCTATCTCCCCCTGTTTTCTTGTCTGTCTTGAACAGAGTGCCATGTGAGTGATAGTAGATAGTAGCAAATTCTATGCTGGTATTTGGAAATATTGATGAAGAGATCTGTATAAAAATGTAACCAAATGTTGCCTAAGACCCCTCAGGTGATCTGTGCATTGTCACATGTCCGTGATCTACAACTGTAGCTACAGGTTAATCTCAGAATTCCATTTTAGACTATTGAGATGCACCCTGTCCTTTGCCTCCGGAGCACCCCACATAACCCACTCACTGCCCCTCTCCTCACCCCAGGATTGAGCTGCGTGCCCTGGGCAAGATCGAGCCGGGTGAGGAGGTGACAGTGTCCTACGTGGATTTCCTGAACGTGACTGAGGACAGACAGAGACAGCTGAAAATGCATTACTTCTTTGACTGTACCTGTGAACACTGTAAAGGTCACATCAAAGACGACCTCAAGATGGGAGGCAAGGAGGTGGACGGGGTCAAGGTAGGGGCATGTGAATGTGAAATCCACCCATGTATGTCATTTAAATTTGACCAGCAAATATCCCACTGGGTTCAGTGCATTACTTATTATGATAGGATCAAATGATGGGTCCTAGGACTGATTATTGTTTTAAGTGAAAAGAACTGAACCTTGTGTTGCTTTCAATTTATGAACATCATATCCTGTACTAGGCCTTGTGGGAATGTGTTGACTTGCTGTAGACTAAATCACTGCTAGCTGTAACATAATATCAAACCACTTTAAAGTTGCTAATAGGTCCACTCACATTCTTTCCTACATCTAGATGAGTCACTGCTTGAGAGGTCAGACTCAGGACAAAAGCCAGCCAAGACAGCTGCCCTCGACGACTACGATCATAAAAGCAATACCCTAACATTAGAGTACTGGGACTATAGAATTAGAATTCTGTTCCTAGGGCTTTTGTCAGTCAGTATGTTCACATATGGCATCATTATGAAAACAGAGAACATTATTGAGAACATTATTGAGCATCTGCAACGGTGACATTGGTAACAAGGCACAATGCATTGTCACGTGATAATAACGTGTCGTCATCGGTGTCAATCAGTGTGTAATTTTGACAAGACCAGACTGACAAGTGAGACATGTCTAGTGATACATTATATACTACCCCTACATGTATTTCAGCATACATACACTACCAGTCAAAAGTTTTAGAACACCTACTCATTCAAGGGTTTTTCTTTATTTTTACTATTTTCTACATTGTAGAGTAGTAGTGAAGACATCAAAACTATGAAATAACACATATGGAATTATGTAGTAACCAAAAAAGTGTTAAACAATTCAAAATATATTTTATATTTGAGATTCCTGAAAGTAGCCACCCTTTGCCTTGATGACAGCTTTGCACACTCTTGGCATTCTCTCAATCAGCTTCATGAGGTAGTCACCTGGAATGCAGGAATTCTCTCCTCCCCTGTCCTCTCCTGTCCTCTTCTCTCCACTCCTGTCCTCTTCTCTCCACTCCTGTCTTCTCCTGTCCTCTCCTCCCCTGTCCTCTTCTCTCCTCTCCTCTCCTGTCCTATTCTCTCCTCCCCTGTCCTCTCCTGTCCTCTTCTCTCTTCCCCTGTCCTCTTCTCTCCTCCCCTGTCCTCTTCTCTCCACTCCTGTCCTCTTCTCTCCTTTCCTGTCCTATTCTCTCCTCCCCTGTCCTCTCCTGTCCTCTTCTCTCCACTCCTGTCCTCTTCTCTCCACTCCTGTCTTCTCCTGTCCTCTCCTCCCCTGTCCTCTTCTCTCCTCTCATCTCCTGTCGTTTTCTCCTCTCCTGTCCTATTCTCATCTCCTGTCCTCTTCTCTCCTCTCCTGTCCTATTCTCTCCTCTCCTGACCTCTCCTGACCTCTACTGTCCTATCCTCTTCTCTCCTCTCATCTCCTGTCCTCCTCTCCACTCCTGTCCTTTTCTCTCCTCCCCTGTCCTCTACTGTCCTCCCCTGTCCTCCCCTGTCCTCTACTGTCCTCTTCTCTCCTCTTTTGTCCTCTTCTCTCCCCTTCTTTGTCCTCTTCTCCCCTCTCATGTGCTTTTCTCTCCTCTCCTGACCTCTCCTGTCCTCTCCACTCCTGTCCTCTTCTCTCATCTCATCTCCTGTCCTTTTTTCTCCTCTACTGTCCTCTCATGTCCTATTCTCTCATCACCTGACCTCTTCTCTCCTCCCCTGTCCTATTCTCTCGTTTCCTGACCTCTCCTGACCTCTCCGGTCGTCTACTCTCCTCTCTCCTCTCATCTCCTGTCCTCCTCTTCTCTCCTGTCCTCTTCTCTCCTCTCATCTCCTGTCCTCCTCTTCTCTCCTGTCCTCTTCTCTCCTCTCCTGACCTCTCCTGACCTCTCCTGTCCTCTATTCTCCTCTCATGTCCTCTCCTGTCCTCTTCTGTCCTCTTCTCTCCTCTCCTGTCCTTTTCTCTCCTCTTCTGTCCTCTCCTGTCCTCGCCTGTCCTCTTCTCTCCTATCCTGTTCTCTTCTCTCCTGTACTCTCCTGGCCTCTTCTCTCCTCTCACCTCCTGTCCTATTTTCTCCTCTACTGTCCTTTTCTCTCCTCTCCTGTCCTCTCCTGTCTTCTCCTGTCCTCTCTTGTCCTTTTCTCTCCTCTCCTTTCATCTCCTGTCCTCTCTTGTCCTGTAGGTACCAGAGGAGCAGGTGAAGGAGGTAACAGAGTACAGTCTGCAGATGCTGCAGAAGATGGATAAGGCTCGCTTGGAGGGGAACTACCATGAGGTACAACATAAACACACACACACACACACACACACACACACACACACACACACACACACACACACACACACACACACACACACACACACACACACACACACACACACACACACACACACACACACACACACACACTGGATTCCAAGCCTAAATCAACCCTCCCGCTCTCCTCCTCTTTCCTCCCAGGTTATTAAGATATGCAGGGAGTGTATGGAGAAACAGGAGCCAGTGTTGGCTGATACACACATCTACCAGCTAAGGATGTGGAGCACAGCCAGCGAGGTGTCAGCCTACCTGCAGTTTATTGACGAGGCCGCTGACTATGCACGCAAAATGGTGGACGGATACAAGTAAGTACAATTGACCATAAGAAACCTCTTAACAGAGTTTAGAATAAAAAATGGTGTAATTAAATGTATCACTGTATCACATTTTGACAGCAAGCTATACCATCCATGCAACGCCCACCTGGGGATGGCAACCATGAGGGCAGGAGTGACCCACTGGCAGGCAGGGAAGATAGAGGTGGGACACGGCATGATCTGTAAGGCCTATGCCATCCTGCAGAGAACACACGGACCCACACATCCCATCACCAAAGACCTTGAGGTAAGACATGAGACATGCACACATACACATGCATTCTCACACAGAAACGCACACACACAGGGAACGATCTCCAAGATTAAAGTCACCTTGACGACCTGATCCCTCCCCCTCTCCCTAGGCTATGCGTATGCAGACAGAAATGGAGTTGAGGATGTTTAGAGAGAATGAGTATATTTACAAAAGTATGCGGGAGGCTGCCCTGAAGAACCAGCCAATGAGCATGATGAACGAACCTATGGCGGAGAGCGTCAAGAATCTCTTCCGCCGGCAGAAGAAGTGATCTCACACACACACACACCACACACACAGACACACACAATAGCATAGCAGTCTACACAGTACACAACTTGATATCAGTTTACATACAGATTGTCAGAGGAATCAACCCTTCTCAGTTCCAACATCCATGGCTCCTCACCAACCATACTGTAGCTGGGAAACGCCTCACCCTCATATCCCCTCTATTTATCCCCTTGTCAGCTACACTGGTGTGAAAGAGCAAGTAAAAGCAAATTCCCAAAACACATCCACCATTGCTTTAACCCAACTTGCATTTTCAAAATCACTAGTAATTTGAGGAAGCCACTTTTAAACTATTATGGGCCCTTTAATGGAAGGATTCGAACCTATCTGGTAACCCTTATATTGCAACAGACTAGATGGATGGCCCTACCAATCCTTTAAAGCTAGAATCCTTAGTTGCTATATCTATTTTTGGACTTATAAATCAATTATATATACCTATTGATTCTTGAAGAATATAACTTATAAATGCCTCATGAGCTTAGTTCAACTGTCACTCCATGAGAACCCAAAATATAAGCTGGTTTTACTCCAATGTTTGTAAACAATGGAAATGTAAACAAACACTGTATAGCTTTAAAACGTGGGTAAAACTATAATTATTATATCGTGAATGGTCAGTCCTTGCATCCATAGCTCTGTATATCAATTTGAGAGTTGTTACATTTCTCCAAGCCCATCTATCGGCTTCATACCAAAACAGAGGAGGGGTGACTGCTTTGTTATTGGTTCAATTAAGAATTCTAGCTTTATTTTATACACTGCTGGGCTTTTTTAACTTTATATAAAAAAAGTAAAGTCACATTAAAATTGTTGAGAAAAATCAATTGTTGGCTTGTGTGCTGATTTCCTAATGCATTGAATCCCTCTAATCCACTGATCAATATTCTTCTAAATACCACCATTGGTGTCGCATTAATGCTGAATTTCAATTTTCCCTGAAGTTCTACCTAAGTATGTAAAATGCTATTACAATGCATTGCAGTGAGACCAGACTATTCCATGCCTTTTAAATTATATTAATTCACAGTGCACATTTGTTTGCTGCGGTGCCAGCTACAGTCATGATCGGAAAAGAGAAAGAGCTTCATCTAGTGGATACATTTAATCATTACACTCAATATATCCATGCCAGTAGAGTAGGCCTATAGGGCTAATAAGGCTGTAATAAGAGCACAGGTGGCGGCAAAGGGTTGAATTGCATTCATTTCACATCAGTCATAAACAATTAATTAATTCACAATTTAATGATAAATGAACCCTAAAATAGTGTTGTTAACTGAACCCCCCAGACATGTGCCCCTAGACTCACGTTGACGATGGTGTTTACATCCGCCAGATCTGTGACATTTTCGATCCCCTTCAGAGAGACCTTCAGAAAGGTCAAAAGGTTACATCTGAAATCAGTGGACACCAGCCATGGTCAACTGGTCTCTGCATCAATTTTATTGGATGGTCACGTATGGAAAATTCATTTGATAGGTGTGCAGCAGGTATGTGAGGGGATGTAATGTCCCTTTTCATAGCCGGGCATTGGCACACATTTCAGCAAATAAATGCCTGTTTCAAATAAATGCCGGGTCTAAATGAATTGTGTTAGAGTGAACTTCAGTCAGTACCGTAAAGATTGTGCAAAATAAGATAAAGGTGAGCAATTTATTTATTTATTTATTTTACCGTTATTTTACCAGGTAAGTTGACTGAGAACACGTTCTCATTTGCAGCAACGACCTGGGGAATAGTTACAGGGGAGAGGAGGGGGATGAATGAGCCAATTGTAAACTGGGGATTATTAGGTGACCATGATGGTTTGAGGGCCAGATTGGGAATTTAGCCAGGACACCGGGGTTAACACCCCTACTCTTACGATAAGTGCCATGGGATCTTTAATGACCTCAGAGAGTCAGGACACACGTTTAACGTCCCATCCGAAAGACGGCACCCTACACAGGGCAGTGTCCCCAATCATTGACATGGATGAGACGGCAGTGTGATCTGACATGTTCGGCTCAACTAGATACCTTCTCTCACTCACCCAACTACTGAGAGAATGGTGCTGTCACAGCCATGGATTGTAACCAACTGATTCCAAGGGTTGCAAGTTTGAATGCAGCGATAGAATGTTGTAGACTTAGAATGCTGACATCAAGAAGCTGTATCAATGGCTTAGGCAGCCTATGGGGTATCAAGACCTGTCACGATCGTTGTAATAAGTGGACCAAGATGCAGCATGGTATGGTTCCATACTCTTTATTTGGAAGTGAAACTCAAAGAAAACAATAAAGCACAAAAGGAAAACGTGAAGCTAATATAGTGCTCGCATAGACAAGATCCCACAAAGCACAATGGGGAAATGGCTGCCTAAATATGATCCCCAATCACCGACAACAATAAACAGCTGCCTCTGATTGGGAACCATACCAGGCCAACATAGAAATAGAATCACCTAGTTAACCCACCCTAGTCACACCCCGACCTAACCAACATAGAGAATAAAAAGCTCTCTATGGTCAGGGCGTGACAAGACCTGGCTTTTCTAGTGTAAAGGAAGTACCCTAAGAATGACCAACAAGTCCGTTTTTTTGGGTTACTTTCCACAGCAAATAATGTTATACCATAACGGGTTACTTTTAAAGGAAGTAACGTTGTAATGTATCCATTTACTTTTAACTTCTCAGCACTCTGTGTCTAACGTCTGCTTCCAACTCACACTCTCAAACATGTAGCTCCCCTAAATGCAGCTCACTTTCCAGTCCACTTTCCAGCTCACACTCTCAAACACATAGATCCCATGAACGCAGCTCACTCTCCAGATCCCAATCACCTGAATTCTGATCACCTGTTCACACACCTGTATGTCATCATCATACGCTATTTAGTTCAGTTCTTTGCACCCCATCATTGTGAGGTATTGTTTGTTTTGTGACACACTTCTATTCGGAGCGCTGGGTTTCCCGTGATTTTCTCCTCCCGTGTATGATAGTTTTGGCCTGCCTCACTAGCAACACCGTTTGCCTATTCCCTGCCTGTACTTTAGACTGCTATCAAGCTAATGCCTGATCTCCCAGATGACCTTACTAGCTTTTAACCTGCCTGTACTGTTGCCTTTTTGGACCCCCTGTTTATGACCTACTGCCTGCCCCTGGACCCAGGTTCTATAGAGAGCACTCGGGGTTCTCTATGGTGCAACCAGGACGTGACTAGGGGGGTTTCTAGGTGTTATATTTCTATGTTGGTGTGTGTGTATGGTTCCCAATTGGAGGCAGCTGATAATCGTTACCTCTAATTGGGGATCATACTTAGTGTGTACTTTTTCCCACCTGCTATGGAGGATATTGTTTTGTATGAATGCCTATGTGCGCTACGTATTTCACCATCGTTATATCTTTGTTGTTTTGGAAGTTTCACTATCATTAAAATTTGGAACTCTACTCATGCTGCGCCTTGGTCAAATTATTCATACAACTGTTGTGACAGAATATCCCCCATAGTCAGGACCAAGCAGCGTGCCCAGGAGGTGAAGGAGAGTTGGTCATGGGAAGAGATACTAGGTGGATGCGAGACCCTTCCTTGGCGGGAGTCGCCGAGGAGTAAAGGAGGACAGCAACGACGCCGGGGTCCGTGGCCATAAACAGCCCAAGGGCAAACCCAAGTTTTTTGGAGGGGACGGCACAAGTGGCGGTTGGCCGAGCCGAGGAGAGAGCCAGAGACCGTCTGGGAGTCGATGGAGCAGTTTGAAGAGGGCTACCGGAGAGAGATGTTGGCTAGGAGTATGATGCAGCGCAGGCGTTTTGAGGAGCGTGTCATCAGTCCGGTGCAACCTGTGCCGGATCCACGCACCAGGCCTCCAGTGCGCCTTCCCAGCCCGGTCCGTCCTGTGCCGGCTCCCCGCACTCGCCCTGAAGAGCGTGTCATCAGTCCGGTGCAACCTGTGCCGGATCCACGCACCAGGCCTCCAGTGCGCCTTCCCAGCACGGTACGTCCTGTGCCGGTTCCCCGCACTCGCCCTGAAGAGCGTGTCATCAGTCCGGTGCAACCTGTGCCGGCTCCAAGCACCAGGCCTCCGGTGCGCCTTCCCAGCCCGGTACGTCCTGTGCCGGCTCCCCGCACTCGCCCTGAAGAGCGTGTCATCAGTCCGGTGCAACCTGTGCCGGATCCACGCACCAGGCCTCCAGTGCGCCTTCCCAGCCCGGTACGTCCTGTGCCGGCTCCCCGCACTCGCCCTGAAGAGCGTGTCATCAGTCCGGTGCAACCTGTGCCAGCTCCAAGCACCAGGCCTCCAGTGCGCCTTCCCAGCCCGGTACGTCCTGTGCCGGCTCCCCGCACTCGCCCTGAAGAGCTCATCAGTCCGGTGCAAACTGTGCCGCCTCCACGCACCAGGCCTCCAGTGCCCAGTCCAGGCACGGCGTCCAGTCCCGCTCCATGGCCAGAGCCTTCCTCTGCGCCGGTGCCCAGTCCAGGCACGTCGTCCAGTCCCGCTCCCTGGCCAGAGCCTTCCTCTGCGCCGGTGCCCAGTTGGGGCACGGCGTTCAGCCCAGCTCCATGGCCGGATCCGCGGTCTGAGCGTGTGCTACGTTCCACACCGGAGCCGCCACCGACGCTAGTTGCCCACCCTAACCCTCCACATCTAGTTTCAGGTTTTGCAGTCGGAGTCCGCACCGCCCTGACCATAGAGAGCCCTCTGGGGTGATGATGGTGATGACTTGTCCTACAGGGAGGAGGTCATAGCCCTGGGGGGGTTCTTATTCTTTTTCTTGTGTTTCATGTGTTTTTCTTTATATCTAAAGTATTACCTTTTATTGTGCATTGTTAGTAAAGAGCTCACAAGTTAAGCATTTCACTGTACTGTTTTACACCTGCTGTATCATGTATACGGGACAATAAAACGTGAGTTTTTGAACTGCTGTTAGATGTGAGTATACTGCAAGGATATTATGTAAACTAAAGCTGAAACTAATCATGGAAAAACTATTTAGTAAACTGAAATAAAATAATTAACAAACCCATTTGAAAAACGAACTATACTGAAATAATTATGTTTGACTCAATGCTCCTGATAAATGCGTCTAGGAGAAGATGTTAAAAAAATGCCTAGTTTCTGCATCACTATCACTAGCTTTCACTGAAAATTGGCTAGGTCGCTAACTACATCATTACATATACTAGGCCTACTACAAAATTGTAAAAGCATTGTATTGGGTGTAAACATGGGCAAGAGGGTTTCCTTCCATATTTTTTTGCAGCAGTGTCTGCGTTATTCCTTTTGTACGGGGGTAGTTTCGTGCCAACAAAAACAAGGGGTTAAATGTGTCAGAGAAAACACCATTTCCTGAGCTTTTATATATGTCCTAGATACAGGACAGACATCTCTACCTTATGATGTATTATTTGACTGCCTTTTTTGCAATTTATGAATGTGTTATTCCATGCGTTTCTACGGGCAATAGTAATGAAGGCCAAATTCAACACATCAAATCATGGGATTGAGACTTTTAGAGGTTGATTATCATTCAAAAATAACCTTACAAATTATACACTTACTGTTAGCTGTTAAACCACAGATTTCCACTAAATATGTATCTATTGTATTTGTAAATCATTCTGAAAGTAGAATTTTGGCGTTTTCCAAAACCACATTGCATTTGAGTGTGTCAGAACAGATAAGCCCAATTGTTCAAATGAGAACCTTATGGCTGTATTGCCTTGGGTTCTCAAGAGCTCAGGTTAGTTTTTAAATTATAAAGAAAATCTCAATGTGACTTGGATTTAAAAGGAATAGCGTCGAGGCCAGAGCATAAAATACGGTGGAAGGAAACTCTCTTGGCCATGTTTCACCAATCCAATGCTTTTACTTTAGTAGTACAAGAATAATCAAGTTCGATACCAAGACATTTTTTTCCCTCTGTTAGCTAGTGATAGGGATGCACAAGCTAGAACTTTTTTGAAACATCGCCATCTCCTGGCCGCAGTTACCCGCCAGATTTAAGTAGCTTGAAAAGCCCCCCCCCCCCCCAAAAAAATAATATTTTTTTGAGAAGTCATGATGGTTTTATTTTAGTTCGTTTTGGAGTCAAAGATAATAGTTTCAATATAATTTTTCAAATGGGTTCATTATTTTTATTCAGTTTACTAAATAGTTTTCGTTTACTATATTAACCTTGGTAGTAGTAATGCAAAAAGTTTTATCTGGGTTTTTCATTTGAAACCTAAGGTCACTATCCCAGTTACAACCTATTTTGGATATCAAATTCAGCAATTCCAGTTCCTGTTTATGGTTCTAAATGACCTACAGGATATCCGCTCAAAGGTTTGTGTGATATTATTATTATTATTATTATATAAGGACAGCTGTGATAGTGAAGGAGAGTAAAGTCCATAGAACAGATTTTTCATGGTCCATTGTGACATAACAAAACTTTGTGCTGGCCTAAATACTGAGCCTAATGTTACAGTAAATATGAGAACTACATGATGCAGAGCACTTAGCCACTCATTTCATGTTTCAGATGGAGATGTTAAACTGGTAATTGTTTAGCTGATAGAGAAAAAGGCCTAAACCATGCACACTCTCACGCTTTATTAAAATACACATGTGGACTCTTTACACTTGTAAGATTAATCATAGCTATTCCTATACATACAGTACATAAACTATATTAGTATGCAATACAAAGGCAATCTACAGAGGAGTGCTCAGGGTCCAATCCAGTGAGGTTGCAAATAAACTGAAGAAGAATGCCAGTAAATGGGTGGGTAGGTGAAATAGATGAATTGATCGATGAACTACAACTAGGTTACTTTGAACTACAAATCCTAACAACAAATCTCTCAAGTGTCCCCCATGGAACCCTGGCATCACATTGGTGGACTCGATGAGGAGGGGTGTGGCCAGCCAAGCGAAGGAGCCTGATGAGGACGTCATCGCTGCCCTCTGATTGGCTGATTTTATTGTCGCCTTCCTCTTCTGCCAGACAGTATTGGTCCGCACTGCAGCCCTCTGAGATACAGAAAGCAAAGCATTTTATCCACCGCTCTATTAGAACCAGTGGAATAACCATAGAGATCATCCCAGAAACATGACCTTGAAGTTTCTTTCCCTGAGTCCCAACAGATGCTTGGTGCGGCGCAGCATCCTGCTTCAGATCCACAGGGTCTCCCTCCTGCCTGACAGGGGGTGGGCAGGTAGTTCTCCTCCATGCAGCGTGCCGTCTCTGGGGAGCCCATCCAGCAGCCCAGCCCTTCCCCACAGCAGATACTGGGGCCGAAGCAGCGGCCCTGCTCCCCTGGCCCACACAACATGCACCGCAGGAGAAGAGAAGGGACAATCGGGTATTAAGTTGTACCATCATTCAAAAACATAGATTCTTATCAACATTCTTACTCCCTTTTTTCACAGGGAAGGTAAAGGTTCATTGTCAACTCTCAGATTTCAGTTTCTTCAGAATTCAGTGCTTCTACAGAGCCTCACTTTCAGTTCCCACTCCTCTTGATACATAAGACAAATCATACCTGCTATTTACAATACACATAAGATTTAAATAGTGTAGATCTAGATTCTAGATCTAGCCACTCACCTTGCGTGGTGGAGAGTCCATGACGGACCTCTTGCCCCCGATGGGACAGTTGGAGATGTAGCAGGCTGAACAGAAAGACATGAGGAAGAATCAACACAAGGACACAGCGGCTCCAGTCATCTTGTCACACAGCTAGGAGTGGTGGGTGCGGAGTCAGGCGCAGAGAGCAGAGGAATAATGAGGAAAACCAAACTTTATTACGGTATCCAAACTAACGGCAAAAACGACAGGCGAAAAATAAATATGTCCAACCCAAAACTGGACACCAAACAGTCAGTGAACATAACATGCAACCAACCTAGACAAACAGAGAACAAGCCGCGCACAAAAGCAGATGGGCCTAACAGGCTTAAATAGCCCTGAAACAAAACTCAAACAAGAAACAGGTGCAACCAATAAGACATAACAAACAGAAAAGGGGATCGGTGGCAGCTAGTAGACCGGTAACGACGACCGCTGAGCGCCGCCCGGGGTCGTGACACATCTCTACTGGGAGAAGAGGAATAGAGTACAAGTCGAATATGTTTCTTCATTTCGGAGTGACTCCCAGGTGAATGTTGAAGTTCTGTATCTTCAGTAGCACCCAGACCTCTTATATACCCTCTCCCCTCTCGCCCGGGGAGTGACACGGACCCCTGACATCCACTTAGGGTTAATTAACGAGCCTGTCTTACTCCCCCTCCCTCCTGATAGCGCTGTCCCCTGGCTTGGGCTTGGCAGATGCCTGGCCAGTAGTACATTCATACAGTGAGTGGCCTGGCGCTGCCTCAGCCATAGAGACAATCATTAGTGCCTGTTTGGCCCTGTCCGGGGGTTTCTTCGGATGGGGCCACAGTGTCTCCTGACCGCTCCTGTCTCAGCCTCCAGTATTTATGCTGCAGTAGTTTATGTGTCGGGGGGCTAGGGTCAGTTGGTTATACCTGGAGTACTTCTCCTGTCTTATCCAGTGTCCTGTGTGAATTTAAGTATGCTCTCTCTAATTCTCTCGTTCTCTCTTTCTCTCTGAGAACCTGAGGCCTAGGACCATACGTCAGGACTACCGGGCATGCTGACACCTTGCTGTCCCCAGTCCGCCCGGCCTTGCTGCTATTCCAGTTTCAACTCTTTTGCCTGCGGTTATGGAACCCCTACCTGTCCCAGACCTGCTGTTTTCAACTCTTAATGATCGGCTATGAAAAGCCAACTGAGATTTATTCCTGATTATTATTTGACCATGCTTGTCATTTATGAACATTTTGAAAATCTTGGCTCTCTCTAATTTTCTCCTTCTCTCTTTCTTTCTCTCGGAGGACCTGAGCCCTAGGACCATACGTCGGGACTACCGGCCGTGGTGACTCCTTGCTGCCCTCAGTCCGCCTGGCCTTGCTGCTATTCCAGTTTCAACTCTTCTGCCTGCGGTTATGGAACCCCTACCTGTCCCAGACCTGCTGTTTTCAACTCTTAATGATCGGCTATGAAAAGCCAACTGAGATTTATTCCTGATTATTATTTGACCATGCTTGTCATTTATGAACATTTTGAAAATCTTGGCTCTCTCTAATTTTCTCCTTCTCTCTTTCTTTCTCTCGGAGGACCTGGGCCCTAGGACCATGCGTCGGGACTGCCGCCCGTGGTGACTCCTTGCTGTCCCCAGTCCGCCTGGCCTTGCTGCTATTCCAGTTTCAGCTGTTCTGCCTGCGGTTATGGAACCGCCACCTGTCCCAGACCTGTTGTTTTTCAACTCTTAATGATCAGCTATGAAAAGCCAACTGAAAATTATTCATTATTATTTGACCATGCTTGTCACTTATGAACATTTTTGAACATCTTGGCATAGTTCTGTTATAATCTCCACCCGGCACAGCCAGAAGAGGACTGGCCACCCCTCATAGCCTGGTTCCTCTCTAGGTTTCTTCCTAGGTTTTGGCCTTTCTAGGGAGTTTTTCCTAGCCACCGTGCTTCTACACCTGCATTCTAGCTGTTTGGGGTTTTAGGCTGGGTTTCTGTACAGCACTTCGAGATATTATCTGATGTACGAAGGGCTATATAAAATAAAATTGATTGATTGATTGATTGGAGGGCCTGTGTCCGTGACTATGCATGTGAAAGAGGAGAGGTGTCAGAAGAATGAGACAGACGGTGTCACGTTCCTGACCTGTTTTCCTTTGTTTTGTATTCATTTTAGTTGGTCAGGGCGTGAGTTGGGTGGGTTTGTCTATGTTTGTATTTCTATGTGGGGTTTTGTGTTCGGCCTGGTATGATTCTCAATTAGAGACAGGTGTGTATTGTTTGTCTCTAATTGAGAGTCATACAAAGGCAGCCAGGGTTTCACTGGTGTTTTGTGGGTGTTTGTTCCTGTGTCCTCACAGGACAGTTGAAGGTTAGTCACGTTTGTTGTTTTGTAGTTTGTAGTGTCTTGTTTGCTGTTTTTTCATTAAAAGATGGCTTATTTCCCTCAATCCGCATCTTGGTCCTATCCATGCTCCTTCTCGTCTAAGGGGGAGAACAACATTGACTGCCGTTACAGAAACACCCACCACAACAGTACCAAGCGGATTGAGGAGAGAGAAAAAGAACTAAGGCACTGGACACAGGAGGAATGGTCTTGGGAGATCATGGACGGAAAAGGACCCTGGGGAAGGGTTGGAGAGAATCGCCGCTCTCGGGAGGTGAAGAAGGCAGCCACAGCCCAGGAGCGGTGGATTGAGGAGGCAGCACGTATGAGAGGCTGGAAGCCCGAGAGGCTCACCCAAGAATTTCTTGGGGGGGGCTAAAGGGGAGTGTGGCGAAGCCGGGTTGGATACCTGAGCCAACTCCCCGGGCTTGCCGTGGAGTAAGAGGGCGTCGTACTGGTCAGACACCGTGTTATGCGGTGAAGCGCACGGTGTCCCCAGTACGCGTGCTTAGCCCAGTGCGGGCTATTCCACCTTGCCGCACTGGGAGGGCTAGGTTGGGCATCGAGCCGGATGCCATGAAGCCGGCCCAACGTATCTGGCCTCCAGTACGTCTCCTCGGGCCGGCGTACATGGCACCAGCCTTACAGGTGGTGTCCCCGGTTCGCCTGCATAGCCCAGTGCGGGCTATTCCACCTCGCCGCACTGGCAGGGCTACGGGGTCCATTCAACCTGGTAAGGTTGGGGAGGCTCGGTGCTCAAGAGCACGTGTCCTCCTTCACGGTCCGTTGGATACCTGAGCCAACTCCCCGGGCTTGCCGTGGAGTAAGAGGGCGTCGTACTGGTCAGACACCGTGTTATGCGGTGAAGCGCACGGTGTCCCCAGTACGCGTGCTTAGCCCAGTGCGGGCTATTCCACCTTGCCGCACTGGGAGGGCTAGGTTGGGCATCGAGCCGGATGCCATGAAGCCGGCCCAACGTATCTGGCCTCCAGTACGTCTCCTCGGGCCGGCGTACATGGCACCAGCCTTACAGGTGGTGTCCCCGGTTCGCCTGCATAGCCCAGTGCGGGCTATTCCACCTCGCCGCACTGACAGGGCTACGGGGTCCATTCAACCTGGTAAGGTTGGGGAGGCTCGGTGCTCAAGAGCACGTGTCCTCCTTCACGGTCCGGTATATCCGGCGCCACCTTCCCACCCCAGCTCAGTACCACCAGTGCCTACACCACGCACCAGGCTTCCAGTGCATCTCCAGAGCCCTGTTCCTCTTCCACGTACTCTCCCTATGGTGCGTGTCTCCAGCCCGGTGCCTCCAGTTCCGGCACCACGCACCAAGCCTCCTGTGCGTCTCCAGAGCCCTGGACGCACTGTTCCTTCTCCCCGCACTCGCCCTGAGGTGCGTGCCCTCAGCCCGGTACCTCCAGTTCCGGTACCACGCACCAGGCCTAGAGTGCGCCACGAGAGTCCAGTGTGCCCTGTTCCTGTTCCCCGCACTCGCCCTGAGGTGCGTGCCCTCAGCCCGGTACCTCCAGTTCCGGTACCACGCACCAGGCCTATAGTGCGTCTCAGCCGGCCAGAGTCTGCCGTCTGCCCAGCGGTGCCTGAACGGCCCGTCTGCCCAGCTCCGTCTGAGCCATCTGTCTGCCCAGCGCCGTCTGAGCCATCTGTCTGCCCAGCGCCGTCTGAGCCATCTGTCTGCCCAGCGCCGTCTGAGCCATCTGTCTGCCCAGCGCCGTCTGAGTCATCCGTCTGCCACGAGCCATTAGAGCCGCCCGTCTGTCCCGAGCCAGTAGAGCCGTCCGTCAGTCAGGAGCCGCTAGAGCCGTCCGTCAGTCAGGAGCTGCCAGAGACGCCCGCCAGTCAGGAGCTGCCAGAGACGCCCGCCAGTCAGGAGCTGCCAGAGACGCCCGCCAGTCAGGAGCTGCCAGAGACGCCCGCCAGTCAGGAGCTGCCAGAGACGCCCGCCAGTCAGGAGCTGCCAGAGACGCCCGACAGTCAGGAGCTGCCAGAGACGTCCGACAGTCCGGAGCTGCCCTACAGTCCGGAGCTGCCCTACAGTCCGGAGCTGCCGTACAGTCCGGAGCTGCCCTACAGTCCGGAGATGCCCTACAGTCCGGAGCTGCCACTCAGCCAGGACCTGCCGGAGTCCCTCAGCCAGGACCTGCCGCCCCTTATCCCGGTGCTGGTCCTTATCCCGGTGCTGCCCCTTATCCCGGTGCTGCCCCTTGTCCCGGTGCTGCCCCTTGTCCCGGTGCTGCCCCTTGTCCCGGTGCTGCCCCTTGTCCCGGTGCTGCCCCTTGTCCCGGTGCTGCCCCTTGTCCCGGTGCTGCCCCTTGTCCCGGTGCTGCCCCTTGTCCCGGTGCTGCCCCTTGTCCCGGTGCTGCCCCTTATCCTGGTGTTGCCCCTTGTCCCGGTGCTGCCCCTTGTCCCGGTGCTGCCCCTTGTCCCGGTGCTGCCCCTTATCCCGGTGCTGCCCCTTATCCCGGTGCTGCCCCTTCATTTAGGTGGGGTTAGTGGGAGGGTGGTCATTGGGAGGGGGATAAAGAAGCGGGGATTGATTATGGTGGGGTGGGGACCTCGTCCACCGCCAGAGCCGCCACCGTGGACAGACGCCCACCCAGACCCTCCCCTAGACTTTGTGCTGGTGCGCCCGGAGTTCGCACCTTAAGGGGGGGGTTCTGTCACGTTCCTGACCTGTTTTCCTTTGTTTTGTATTCATTTTAGTTGGTCAGGGCGTGAGTTGGGTGGGTTTGTCTATGTTTGTATTTCTATGTGGGGTTTTGTGTTCGGCCTGGTATGATTCTCAATTAGAGACAGGTGTGTATTGTTTGTCTCTAATTGAGAGTCATACAAAGGCAGCCAGGGTTTCACTGGTGTTTTGTGGGTGTTTGTTCCTGTGTCCTCACAGGACAGTTGAAGGTTAGTCACTTTTGTAGTTTGTAGTGTCTTGTTTGCTGTTTTTTCATTAAAAGATGGCTTATTTCCCTCAATCCGCATCTTGGTCCTATCCATGCTCCTTCTCGTCTAAGGGGGAGAACAACATTGACTGCCTTTACAGACGGGAAGTGTTTGGTGTGTAGATGGGGATGTGTTGAACCTGGACCTATGACCTATTATTAGAGAGATGACGAAATGAGATGGTGATTGTGAGGCAATTACTGTAGAGCAGTGTATTTCAGTGTTAGCTAACTATCTGACAGACTAGTTGGCTACATCCTGTAGATGGTTCCAGTTCAAGGATTGAGAAAACAGCATCATGTAGTAATGGGATAAGAAGACATATTTGTACCTACTGAGATTATACACCATTTCATCGACTAGATTCAGTCGCGGGACGAATTTTTGCTTGAGCAGAGGGTCGGTGGCCGGAACGTAATTACAAATAATTTGTGGACTGAAAATTGACAAGAAGCCCAAACAGATAAAATGTTTGACTAAAATGTAATCATTTCAAACCTTGTTTATATTTGTATATGATCACGTGTCTCTGTATTATGCGTGGGAATACTAAACAACTATTTCTTAAATTAAAATCACTTAGCTGATTTCCTGCTGTGTCCAACAATGAAAATTCCACACCATTTTTATAATTTTTTAAAGTGATTATTATTATTATTATTATTTTTGCTCAGAAAACTTGGGGGGCCAAATAAAACCACCCATGGGCCAAATTCAGCCCAGTTGGTGAACCCTGCACTAGGGGTTATCTTATTACTGCACTTTATGAGCTTTTATTGGCTACACACATTGGCACACTAGCACACACACACACACACACACGATATACCTGATATGTTACCTTAATAAACTTTCTAATACCTCATAGCAATTAGTACACATTGTCGAGGTCTTAGGTTAATTGATTAACCGAGTCCATTAACACAGACAACACTAATCGGCTTCCTATGAGAGACGTTCACTCTTCCAATGAGATGAGCTCAATTAGTGCCTTCCGGTTATGTCATCCTGTATTGATGCAGAAAGGCAGGGTGAATATATACTCAAATTGGGAGGGACGAGTTTACGTGGGATGATTGGTGTATACACGTGTCATAAGATGTATGTGATATCACAGTTTTCAACCTTTAAGAGCCAGTACCCACTATGAAGAGTCACTGTGAGGTAAGACAAGTAAAGGCTTGGTGTTGCTGCCAGGAACATGTCTATATGCTTGTGTATAGGCCTGTCTGAGAGATTAATGTTGGCCCAGTTCAAATATGTTGTATATGCACCCTTCATCACTTTTAAAGTATTTGAAATGGCCCAACTGAGCTCTTCTCCCATGGTGCAGTTGGGTTATCCTTCCCACATGTGGCTGTATTGACTCACTACATGTTACACTGTCATACATGAGCCAACTCAATCCTTCTGTTTATGCTGAATAAAATCTACCCATCACCCAAGAGGGTAAAGCAGACTAGTTGAACAAAGGAATACCTTGAAATACTCTAATATCCCTAGTCGTTACGTTGATACCCTAGTATATGTGTAAATCAGACAGAGCTTCACTTTGATTTAGACGTGCGTCTAAATGACTTGGAATACTGTCATGTCATCAAGACACTTAAACGTTATATCATAACCATGAGCATTCACAGAGCATACACCAGCTTCACATGACAACATATTCATTACCTTTCTGTGGTGGTTCCTAATTGGCCAATTAAATAATCTATGGAGAATTGTCTTTCCAGCATCACATTTTTTCCACACATCCTGAAGCAATTATTGCACTAACTAACGTCACAGATGTTATGTTTAAGCAGTGTGAATCTAGCATGTGAGGGGTATCTGCAGGATGGGAAAAACAGGGTTGTGAAAGTGACTCCCAGAACTGTTGGTTTTGGCAGTTGAAAACTCCTCTCCTAGACTTCCATGCTTGTTTACCAATGCACAACATTCAATCAGCATTGTACTACTATTCAATTGTTTAAAACAAGCCTAATCCAGTCTCTCCCAAAGCTGTGTAAATCCTTATTTTGTAGAGAAATTGAGATGGCTATCTAGTGTTTCCTTATTTTTCAGCAGGAAGGCTTGTTGACTTCCTCTCCCTCCCTTCCTTCCTTCTCTCCGAAGGTACTCATCTGAAAAATGAGAACAAAGCGATTGTTCCTGTTCTCTTTCTTAAGTCACATCAAATGCTGTCCGTGGACGGGTGGCTCATTGTCAGGACAGCAGCAGGCCAGAGAGATCGTTACAGGAGCTGGAATACAGCCTAACACAGCTACTGCACTACCACTGGACAGAGAGGTTAAGCCTACACTGAGCTACACTGAGCTGGTGAGTCTCTCAGGTCCAGCTGAGGACTAACAGGGCATGGCATGACAGGAGGGTGAGGGGGGGGCTTTTGTTTTATTGTCTTAGTTGTGTTGTATTGTATTCACTGGGGATATACACTAGCAGGGCAGACAGAGAGAGAGAGGAAGAGACAGAGTGGTCTTTCAATACTGCACCGTTCTGTGTAGAATAGACAGTAAGGGCATGGTTCTGGAGAACATTCTTGCATTTAAAAAATGTTGAGAAATGGTGTGTATTGCCTAAATAGAGATATTGTAAGTACTTGTGTATCTGACAGTACTGTGTGTGGAGCAGAGTAATACAGAGTAATATAGTGAACGTATTTGAGGTGATTCATAAATATCGTAATATGTTAATATCACATACTTTACATCATGATATTCTTTTCACACTGTGACTGGAATAACACATTGAAGCTTAGAGTAGCCCATTATTAAGTGTATTTTTATTAACAATAATTTAATTGTGACCTAATCTTTATTCTTGATGATGACCATCACCATCCCAATCCCTATCAACATTGGAAATCCTCAGTGGTTTTGCTCTGTAGATTGACAGCAGTTCAGAGAAATATCACACTCTGTATTTACATAACTGGCATCATTATTAATTAGCCTTTTACAGCAGTAGGCTAAAAGAAATCAACTTTGAAACAGAAGTATACACCTGACACACATGGTTATGGGCACAAACAACAAAAAAGACGACACCTGTAAAATGTCAGATATACAGTGCATTCGGAAAGTATTCTGGCACCTTGACTTTTTCCACATTTAGCCTTATTCTAAAATGGATTAAATAGTTTCCCCCCCTAATCAATCTACACACAATAACCCAAAATGACAAAGCAAAACCAGGTTTTTAGAAATTTTTGCAAACGTATTGCAAATAAAAAACAAAAATATCACATTTATGTAAGTATTCAACCCTTTACTCAGTACTTTGTTGAAGCACCTTTGGCAGCGATTACAGCCTCGAGTCTTCTTGGGTATGACTCTACAAGCTTGGCACACCTGTATTTGGCGAGTTTCTCCCATTCTTCTCTGCATATTCTCTCAAGCTCTGTCAGGTTGGGTGGGGAGTGTTGCTGCACAGTCTCTCCAGAGATGTTCGATCGGCCACTCAAGAACATTCAGATACTTGTCCCAAAACCACTCCTGCGTTGTCTTGGCTGTGTGCAGCCATTTAAGAATGATGGAGGCCACTGTGTTCTTGGGGACCTTCAATGCTTCGTCAATATGGGGTATTGTGCGTAGGTTGATGAGGGGAAAAAATTACTTAATCCATTTTAGAATAAGTCCGTAACGTAACAAAATGTGGAAAAGTTCAAGGGGTCTGAATACTTTCCGAATGCACTGTAGAGTTGAAATCTATTCAATTTTGAGGTTGCATTCCAATACTAAACTTTATTTGACATTGAAACACAGTATTTTTATCATCTTTATTAATAATAAAATTATGAAAAATATTAATAACATTCTACCCATGAGGCCAAAGAGAGCGCTTTTGGTCATTGACTGCAGGAAAGGGCTACTAACAGTATTGTCTCGTCCTCTTTTAGCCGAACTGCAGAAGTTGAACACTTCATTGTTTGATTGTCTGATTCCCTCTGTCACAGCCAATCTCCTGTGTCCAACTGTCTTCAGCTCATAACTACAAAAATGCCAACATTAATCCGATCATTCACACTCTATAGTGGATGTAGTTGGTTGGCTCGTCTTAAGCAGAGTATGCAGATCTACAAAGTGGTCAATTTGTTTGGAACTTGTGCTTCTCTAGAGCTAAGTAAGAGATCTAACACAGAGTTGTAGTGGAGGACAAAAGGAGAAGTGGCCTTCCACCAATCCATGCAAAAAGATGAACAAAGCAGAGAGAGGAGGAGAAGTGAACGTTAGTTCCTGTTTCAGAGGAATGGATGGTAGAGGAAGAAGGGATGGAGTACAGAAGCGGGAAGTGACAGGTTATAACGGCGTAACAGAGGACAGCGATTAGTGTTGTCACGGCTACCTGTGCAGTAGGTAGGTAACTCTAGAAGGACTGTTTCTCTTCCTCAGGTGTTAGAGAAGCATGGTTATGGTAATCATATTGTAATGGTTGACATACATAACTGATTTCCTCTGTATATTTCCCCATGCAGGTAAATGATGGACACAGACATTCTAGGTTTCAGACCAGACAGGAGGAGTCCTCATAGGGAAGACCTGAGACCTGTCTCTCACCACAGTCTTTATCTGAGCCCACCTCCACTCTACCTGAACCCGACCAAACTCTCCCTCTTCCCGACCAGAGAGGCCTACAGCCCCCTGACTCACCATCGGCCCCTGGGCTCTGAGGGCATGCATTACACCCAGAGGGAAGGTTCCCAAAAACGCAAAAGGAGGCCACAAAAAATGGAGGGTTCCGAATCCCCTACAGGAGACATGGAGGAGGTGGAGCGTCGAGGCAACACCAGGACTGTCGATCTCTCCCACCTTCCGTTCTCCCTCCCTCCTCGCCCACGTCTCCCTCCCTCTCCCATGCCCATTCCAGGTATGATCGACCTGAGCCGGCTCCAGCTGCACCACAGGGCTATGTCCAGATATGAGCCAACTATGGGCCTCCCATTGCAGGTGAAACAGGAACCACTTAGCCCCTCACCTTTGTGGCCTCCCTCTCCTCTCCTCCATCACCACCCTCCTCCCCTATTCTTCCCCCCTCTCCACACCAGCCTCCTCCCCTTCCCCTTCTTCATGCCTGGGCCCATCATGCACCTCTCTCCTGGAGCCTTCTACCCCAGAGAGGCACTACGACCTAGTCGGCGCAGCCCAGATGGAGGGCCCCGAGGTGGGATGACCAGCGCTGAGAAGCTGGGTCTCAACATCCGCATTGACGACAGCTACCACGTAGATGTAGGAGGAAACCAGAAGCGTTGGAAGTGCCGTACGTGTGAGAAGTCATACACATCCAAGTATAACCTGGTGACACACATCCTGGGCCACAGCGGTATCAAGCCTCACAGCTGCCATCTGTGTGGGAATCGGTTCAAGCAGCTGAGCCACCTGCACACTCACCTGCTCACCCACCAGGGCACACGGCCACACAAGTGCCAGGTGTGCCACAAGGCCTTCACCCAGACCAGCCACCTGAAGAGACATATGATGCAGCATAGTGACGTGAAGCCGTACAGGTCAGTAATGGTAATCTTTGTCTAGATTAGAGTTACTCGAGTTACTAGACTAGAGTTACTCTTTATTTAGTCTAGCCGAGAATTAAGAAAATTAGTTCAACAAGGACCTTACATTACACGCCTAGTCTGTGACTCAAACGCAGACCAAGGATAGAACAAACTTAGACCTGTCCATGAATTGTCATCAGTATGGGAGAGTGGGGTAAGTTGACAAAATTTTTCATTCAATTTTTTCATTCAGCATCACTCCATCAAGGGAAATATAGTATTCTTTCTAACAAAGGTATCTACATAGACTCCGTTTTCTCAGTTTATTAGGTACATCACCCAGTTCACGAAAATGGCTCACTCCTACAGACAGTGAGTCACGTGGCCATGGCTTTCTATATAAAGCAGGCAGACAGGCATCGAGGCATTCAGTTACTGTTCAATTGAATGTTAGAATGGGCAAAAGAGAGACCTGAGAGGATTTGAGGTATGCTCATCGGTACCAGGCGTAATGGATCCAGTATCTAAAAAAATGTCCGCCCTCCTAGGACTTTTCACGCACAACAGTGTCTAGGGTTTACCGAGAATGGTGTGACAAACATAAAACATCCAGTTAGCGGCACACCTGTGGGCGAAAACAGCTTGTTGATAAGAGGTCGAAGGAGAATGGCAAGAATCGCGCAAGCTAACAGGCGGCCCACAAACAGGCAAGTAATGGCGTTTCCATGCCCTGAAGAATTCAGTCTGTTCTGGAGGCAAAGGGGGGTCCAACCCGGTGCTAGATAGGGTGTACCTAGTAAACTGTCCACTGAGCGTGGTTCTACCTCGAACCAAAAAGGGTTCTCCTATGGGCACAGCCGAATAACCATTTTGGAACCCTTTTTTCTAAGCGTGTAGAGACCCCAACTGATGCATAGAGCAATCTTAAAATGATTTACTTTGGTTTAGATACAAGCTTCATGAAATCTCTAACACAATAAATCTGTTTGTTTTTTTAACGTAACTTGCTTATCACTTTTTCCATGTGGTTTCTTCCTTCACAGACTCCATGAAATTATGACCTCTTCTGAAATATTTGGTCAAATTATTAATTTTGTGTATGGTTTCTACTCCTATCCTCTCCTCTCCTCTCTAGTTGTGGGGTGTGTGGGAGGGGTTTTGCCTACCCTAGTGAGCTGCGGGCCCATGAGCTGAAGCATGAGAAAGGCCAGGAGAACGTGTGTGTGGAGTGTGGTTTGGACTTCCCCACTCTGGCCCAGCTCAAGAGACACCTGACGGCCCACAGAGGACCCACCCTTTACAGGTAGCCTACGTTACGTATGCCCAGATACACCCGATGCGCTTCACATTACCTCATGTGTCTGTTACCCCAATTTCTGCTTGTAGATATTTGACATGACCTCCACTGGAAGATTTGTGGCTTTGACAGTAAAAAAACAACAAGCGGGTGATCAGGAAACTGTTACTTTGTGGCTAAATCCAGGCCACAACAGAGTGTGGGTTTTCTGTATACAATTATACTTCTATTTCATTCTATCTCAATTCTAAATCTTATTCTATTTCGATAGTTTTCTGTCCAGGTGTAGCAAGTGTCTGTTTTCTGTCCAGGTGTAGCAAGTGTCTGTTTTCTGTCCAGGTGTAGTGAGTGTCTGTTTTCTGTCCAGGTGTAGTGAGTGTCTGTTTTCTGTCCAGGTGTAGCAAGTGTCTGTTTTCTGTCCAGGTGTAGTGAGTGTCTGTTTTCTGTCCAGGTGTAGTAAGTGTCTGTTTTCTGTCCAGGTGTAGTAAGTGTCTGTTTTCTGTCCAGGTGTAGTAAGTGTCTGTTTTCTGTCCAGGTGTAGTAAGTGTCTGTTTTCTGTCCAGGTGTAGCAAGTGTCTGTTTTCTGTCCAGGTGTAGTAAGTGTCTGTTTTCTGTCCAGGTGTAGTGAGTGTCTGTTTTCTGTCCAGGTGTAGTGGGTGTCTGTTTTCTGTCCAGGTGTAGCAAGTGTCTGTTTTCTGTCCAGGTGTAGTAAGTGTCTGTTTTCTGTCCAGGTGTAGTGAGTGTCTGTTTTCTGTCCAGGTGTAGCAAGTGTCTGTTTTCTGTCCAGGTGTAGTGAGTGTCTGTTTTCTGTCCAGGTGTAGTGAGTGTCTGTTTTCTGTCCAGGTGTAGCAAGTGTCTGTTTTCTGTCCAGGTGTAGCAAGTGTCTGTTTTCTGTCCAGGTGTAGCTAGTGTCTGTTTTCTGTCCAGGTGTAGTGAGTGTCTGTTTTCTGTCCAGGTGTAGTGAGTGTCTGTTTTCTGTCCAGGTGTAGCGAGTGTCTGTTTTCTGTCCAGGTGTAGTAAGTGTCTGTTTTCTGTCCAGGTGTAGTGAGTGTCTGTTTTCTGTCCAGGTGTAGTGAGTGTCTGTTTTCTGTCCAGGTGTAGTGAGTGTCTGTTTTCTGTCCAGGTGTAGTGAGTGTCTGTTTTCTGTCCAGGTGTAGTGAGTGTCTGTTTTCTGTCCAGGTGTAGTGAGTGTCTGTTTTCTGTCCAGGTGTAGTGAGTGTCTGTTTTCTGTCCAGGTGTAGCAAGTGTCTGTTTTCTGTCCAGGTGTAGTGAGTGTCTGTTTTCTGTCCAGATGTAGTGAGTGTCTGTTTTCTGTCCAGGTGTAGCAAGTGTCTGTTTTCTGTCCAGGTGTAGCAAGTGTCTGTTTTCTGTCCAGGTGTAGTGAGTGTCTGTTTTCTGTCCAGGTGTAGTGAGTGTCTGTTTTCTGTCCAGGTGTAGTGAGTGTCTGTTTTCTGTCCAGGTGTAGTGAGTGTCTGTTTTCTGTCCAGGTGTAGCAAGTGTCTGTTTTCTGTCCAGGTGTAGCAAGTGTCTGTTTTCTGTCCAGGTGTAGTGAGTGTCTGTTTTCTGTCCAGGTGTAGTGAGTGTCTGTTTTCTGTCCAGGTGTAGCAAGTGTCTGTTTTCTGTCCAGGTGTAGCAAGTGTCTGTTTTCTGTCCAGGTGTAGTAAGTGTCTGTTTTCTGTCCAGGTGTAGTGAGTGTCTGTTTTCTGTCCAGGTGTAACAAGTGTCTGTTTTCTGTCCAGGTGTAGTAAGTGTCTGTTTTCTGTCCAGGTGTAGCAAGTGTCTGTTTTCTGTCCAGGTGTAGTGAGTGTCTGTTTTCTGTCCAGGTGTAGCAAGTGTCTGTTTTCTGTCCAGGTGTAGCAAGTGTCTGTTTTCTGTCCAGGTGTAGTGAGTGTCTGTTTTCTGTCCAGGTGTAGCAAGTGTCTGTTTTCTGTCCAGGTGTAGTGAGTGTCTGTTTTCTGTCCAGGTGTAGTGAGTGTCTGTTTTCTGTCCAGGTGTAGCAAGTGTCTGTTTTCTGTCCAGGTGTAGTGAGTGTCTGTTTTCTGTCCAGGTGTAGAGAGTGTCGGTTTTCTGTCCAGGTGTAGCAAGTGTCTGTTTTCTGTCCAGGTGTAGCAAGTGTCTGTTTTCTGTCCAGGTGTAGTGAGTGTCTGTTTTCTGTCCAGGTGTAGTAAGTGTCTGTTTTCTGTCCAGGTGTAGCAAGTGTCTGTTTTCTGTCCAGGTGTAGTAAGTGTCTGTTTTCTGTCCAGGTGTAGTGAGTGTCTGTTTTCTGTCCAGGTGTAGTGGGTGTCTGTTTTCTGTCCAGGTGTAGCAAGTGTCTGTTTTCTGTCCAGGTGTAGTAAGTGTCTGTTTTCTGTCCAGGTGTAGTGAGTGTCTGTTTTCTGTCCAGGTGTAGCAAGTGTCTGTTTTCTGTCCAGGTGTAGTGAGTGTCTGTTTTCTGTCCAGGTGTAGTGAGTGTCTGTTTTCTGTCCAGGTGTAGCAAGTGTCTGTTTTCTGTCCAGGTGTAGCAAGTGTCTGTTTTCTGTCCAGGTGTAGCTAGTGTCTGTTTTCTGTCCAGGTGTAGTGAGTGTCTGTTTTCTGTCCAGGTGTAGTGAGTGTCTGTTTTCTGTCCAGGTGTAGCGAGTGTCTGTTTTCTGTCCAGGTGTAGTAAGTGTCTGTTTTCTGTCCAGGTGTAGTGAGTGTCTGTTTTCTGTCCAGGTGTAGTGAGTGTCTGTTTTCTGTCCAGGTGTAGTGAGTGTCTGTTTTCTGTCCAGGTGTAGTGAGTGTCTGTTTTCTGTCCAGGTGTAGTGAGTGTCTGTTTTCTGTCCAGGTGTAGTGAGTGTCTGTTTTCTGTCCAGGTGTAGTGAGTGTCTGTTTTCTGTCCAGGTGTAGCAAGTGTCTGTTTTCTGTCCAGGTGTAGTGAGTGTCTGTTTTCTGTCCAGATGTAGTGAGTGTCTGTTTTCTGTCCAGGTGTAGCAAGTGTCTGTTTTCTGTCCAGGTGTAGCAAGTGTCTGTTTTCTGTCCAGGTGTAGTGAGTGTCTGTTTTCTGTCCAGGTGTAGTGAGTGTCTGTTTTCTGTCCAGGTGTAGTGAGTGTCTGTTTTCTGTCCAGGTGTAGTGAGTGTCTGTTTTCTGTCCAGGTGTAGCAAGTGTCTGTTTTCTGTCCAGGTGTAGCAAGTGTCTGTTTTCTGTCCAGGTGTAGTGAGTGTCTGTTTTCTGTCCAGGTGTAGTGAGTGTCTGTTTTCTGTCCAGGTGTAGCAAGTGTCTGTTTTCTGTCCAGGTGTAGCAAGTGTCTGTTTTCTGTCCAGGTGTAGTAAGTGTCTGTTTTCTGTCCAGGTGTAGTGAGTGTCTGTTTTCTGTCCAGGTGTAACAAGTGTCTGTTTTCTGTCCAGGTGTAGTAAGTGTCTGTTTTCTGTCCAGGTGTAGCAAGTGTCTGTTTTCTGTCCAGGTGTAGTGAGTGTCTGTTTTCTGTCCAGGTGTAGCAAGTGTCTGTTTTCTGTCCAGGTGTAGCAAGTGTCTGTTTTCTGTCCAGGTGTAGTGAGTGTCTGTTTTCTGTCCAGGTGTAGCAAGTGTCTGTTTTCTGTCCAGGTGTAGTGAGTGTCTGTTTTCTGTCCAGGTGTAGTGAGTGTCTGTTTTCTGTCCAGGTGTAGCAAGTGTCTGTTTTCTGTCCAGGTGTAGTGAGTGTCTGTTTTCTGTCCAGGTGTAGAGAGTGTCGGTTTTCTGTCCAGGTGTAGCAAGTGTCTGTTTTCTGTCCAGGTGTAGTGAGTATCTGTTTTCTGTCCAGGTGTAGTGAGTGTCTGTTTTCTGTCCAGGTGTAGCAAGTGTCTGTTTTCTGTCCAGGTGTAGTGAGTGTCTGTTTTCTGTCCAGGTGTAGTGAGTGTCTGTTTTCTGTCCAGGTGTAGTGAGTGTCTGTTTTCTGTCCAGGTGTAGCAAGTGTCTGTTTTCTGTCCAGGTGTAGTGAGTGTCTGTTTTCTGTCCAGGTGTAGTGAGTGTCTGTTTTCTGTCCAGGTGTAGCAAGTGTCTGTTTTCTGTCCAGGTGTAGCAAGTGTGTGTTTTCTGTCCAGGTGTAGCAAGTGTCTGTTTTCTGTCCAGGTGTAGTGAGTGTCTGTTTTCTGTCCAGGTGTAGTAAGTGTCTGTTTTCTGTCCAGGTGTAGCAAGTGTCTGTTTTCTGTCCAGGTGTAGCAAGTGTCTGTTTTCTGTCCAAGTGTAGTAAGTGTCTGTTTTCTGTCCAGGTGTAGTGAGTGTCTGTTTTCTGTCCAGGTGTAGTGAGTGTCTGTTTTCTGTCCAGGTGTAGCAAGTGTCTGTTTTCTGTCCAGGTGTAGTGAGTGTCTGTTTTCTGTCCAGGTGTAGCAAGTGTCTGTTTTCTGTCCAGGTGTAGCAAGTGTCTGTTTTCTGTCCAGGTGTAGTGAGTGTCTGTTTTCTGTCCAGGTGTAGCAAGTGTCTGTTTTCTGTCCAGGTGTAGCAAGTGTCTGTTTTCTGTCCTGGTGTAGTGAGTGTCTGTTTTCTGTCCAGGTGTAGTGAGTGTCTGTTTTCTGTCCAGGTGTAGTAAGTGTCTGTTTTCTGTCCAGGTGTAGTAAGTGTCTGTTTTCTGTCCAGGTGTAGTAAGTGTCTGTTTTCTGTCCAGGTGTAGCTAGTGTCTGTTTTCTGTCCAGGTGTAGCAAGTGTCTGTTTTCTGTCCAGGTGTAGCAAGTGTCTGTTTTCTGTCCAGGTGTAGTAAGTGTCTGTTTTCTGTCTAGGTGTAGTAAGTGTCTGTTTTTTGTCCAGGTGTAGTAAGTGTCTGTTTTCTGTCCAGGTGTAGTAAGTGTCTGTTTTCTGTCCAGGTGTAGTAAGTGTCTGTTTTCTGTCCAGGTGTAGTAAGTGTCTGTTTTCTGTCCAGGTGTAGTCAGTGTCTGTTTTCTGTCCAGGTGTAGTAAGTGTCTGTTTTCTGTCCAGGTGTAGCAAGTGTCTGTTTTCTGTCCAGGTGTAGCAAGTGTCTGTTTTCTGTCCAGGTGTAGTGAGTGTCTGTTTTCTGTCCAGGTGTAGCAAGTGTCTGTTTTCTGTCCAGGTGTAGTAAGTGTCTGTTTTCTGTCAAGGTGTAGCAAGTGTCTGTTTTCTGTCCAGGTGTAGTGAGTGTCTGTTTTCTGTCCAGGTGTAGCGAGTGTCTGTTTTCTGTCCAGGTGTAGCAAGTGTCTGTTTTCTGTCCAGGTGTAGTGAGTGTCTGTTTTCTGTCCAGGTGTAGTGAGTGTCTGTTTTCTGTCCAGGTGTAGTGAGTGCCAGAAGAGCTTCCAGTACCCCAGCCAGCTGCAGAACCACATGATGAAGCACAAAGACATCCGGCCATACATCTGCAGCGAGTGTGGCATGGAGTTTATACAGTCCCATCACCTCAAACAGCACACACTCACACATAAGGTAAGACTGGTGGGGTTTTCATACTGTCCACTAATGTCAACATGTGTGTTTGGAGGGACGTGTCTTTACATGGCTAGGTTGTGTTGTGTTGTGGAGATTAAGTGTCTGTGGGTCAAAGGGGTGTTAAGGCAGGCTTTATCTGTTGACAGCATCAGCTGGATGGTGCCATGACACGTAGCCAACATCAAGGGCCTTTACATTTGTTGACATTAAACGTTTTTTTAATGGGATATACGTACATGACAGTATGATGACTTTCACACTACAAATTTCACATCATTGTTTCTGCTTCAAACTGTTTTTTAGTACTACATGGTGAAGCCAGGACAAAGAGCAGATCTCCTCAAAAACCTTGAGCCCAGCAAACAGACAAATGACACTTTAGAGAGAGATGTGAGTGCATGCTACAGTAACCGTAGCTACAAGTTCAGTCATGTAATATTGTGAGAATCCTATTATTCTGCCTTTTTCCGGCGATACAAGGCATCCACTCTCTTGTTGTCAAGCTAACATGCCTTTCTTGTCCTTGTTGTCCCTGATGGCCTTGCTTGTCAACATGTAAGACAATTTTCCACTATGATGGTTATTTAAACAAATTAACAATTAATTAAAACATTCTCTCTCTCTCTCTCTCTCTCTCTCTCTCTCTCTCTCTCTCTCTCTCTCTCTCTCTCTCTCTCTCTCTCTCTCTCTCTCTCTCTCTCTCTCTCTCTCTCTCTCTCTCTCTCTCTCTCAGGGGGTGAAGGAGCACAAGTGTCGTATCTGTGGTCGGGAGTTCACCCTCTTGGCAAATATGAAGCGCCACGTCTTGATCCATACTAACATCAGGTCTTACCAGTGTCACCTCTGCTTCAAGAGCTTTGTCCAGAAACAGACCCTCAAGGCCCACATGATCGTCCACTCTGACATTAAACCCTACAAATGCAAGGTGAGTGTTCTTATGGTACAATATGTTGAGGAGAGCGCTAGAGACAGTTTCATTTATGACATTTCAAAATCAACTGCAACAACTCCTTTTATTAAAGCCAGGGTATCTTTTCTCCGACACATTGGTGCGGCTGGCTTCCGGGTTGAGGGAGCAGTGTGTCAAGAAGCAGTGTGGCTTGGCATGTATCGGAGGACACATGGCTCTCGAACGTCGCCTCTCCCGAGTCCGCACAGGAGTGGCAGCGATGGAACAAGACTGTAACTACCAATTGGATATCACAAAATTGTGAAGAAAAAAATAAATAAAAAATAACACAAACAATAGTTTTATTACTATAATATAAAGTCTAGAGAAGCCAATAGACACTCTGAAGCAGCTCAACACTGTTTCTGAGTGTCTGTATGACCTTGTTCACTAATAGAAGAGTTGAGACGATGAGGAGAATGTAGACAGAGAGAAGATTTGGCAGTGAGATCCCTCCTCTTCCATAGGAAGGATATCGCTGCACAAACTGCCTCTCTAACAATGGCCCCCAGCCTCCCCGGAGATCAGGCCCCGAAAATAGATTTCATCTCGCTTTCTCTGCTGCTGGAGGGAACACTTCCTGTTTTCTCACGGTCCTCTTGGACAGTTTACAGTCCCGCTCTCCTCCTGAAGGAAACCCTAATCAAAAAGAATACAGAGGAAGGACAGCGCAGGAGTTGCCCTTCCCATCCCTCCTCTTATGGCCCTTTCTCTGTCTGTCTGTCTGTCTGTCTGTCTGTCTGTCTGTCTGTCTGTCTGTGTGTCTGTGTGTCTGTGTGTCTGTGTGTGTGTGTGTCTGTCTGTCTGTCTGTCTGTCTGTCTGTCTGTCTGTGTGTCTGTCTGTCTGTCTGTCTGTCTGTCTGTGTGTGTGTCTGTGTGTCTGTGTGTGTGTCTGTCTGTCTGTGTGTCTGTGTGTCTGTCTGTCTGTCTGTCTGTCTGTCTGTCTCGTCTGTCTGTCTGTCTGTCTGTCTGTCTGTCTCGTCTGTCTGTCTGTCTGTCTCGTCTGTCTGTCTGTCTCGTCTGTCTGTCTGTCTGTCTGTGTGTCTGTGTGTCTGTCTGTGTGTCTGTGTGTCTGTCTGTCTGTCTGTCTGTCTGTCTGTCTGTCTGTCTCGTCTGTCTCGTCTGTCTGTCTGTCTGTCTGTCTGTGTGTCTGTGTGTCTGTGTGTCTGTCTGTCTGTCTGTCTGTCTGTCTGTGTGTCTGTCTGTCTGTCTGTCTGTCTGTGTGTGTGTCTGTCTGTCTGTCTGTCTGTCTGTCTGTGTGCACACATACGTTCATGATTGCGTCCAGCTCCTATTACAGCTCTGAATGCTTTGAGGATTCGTCATCTAACACATCAGTTGTTTGATAGAGAGGAAGGTTTGATAAGTGGACACAGTTCTAGACTTGCCGTCGTTTTTCTGCCCTTGAATGGTATTTACTATACCAGGAAGTGCTATGATGTGGTTCGAGGAATAATGGAATTCACAAATTGTAATCAAGGAATGTGTACACAAACTATTTCAATAGTTGGTATTCAATGCATTTGTTTGAGGAAAAATTACAATAATTATTTGCCAAATTGCTGATTTGGGTTTATCAACTGATTGTCTGTTGCTTCCAAGCACATGCACTGCTTTCCTAGGAGCCTGGTGAAGTCTTTTAATGCCGAAAATAAATCTGTTCCACATTCTGTTTGTTCTTCAATTCATGTGCTTTATTGGTTCGTCCGTGAGCACATATCTGACAATTTTATTTTTGTTCTTCCTTGTTTTCAGCTGTGTGGGAAGGAGTTCAACAGAATGCATAACCTGATGGGCCATATGCACCTGCACTCTGACAGCAGGCCCTTCAAGTGCCGCTACTGCCCCAGCAAGTTCACTCTGAAGGGGAATCTCACCCGCCATATGAAGGTCAAACACGGGATCATGGACATGGGCCTAAATGCAAGAGGTAAGCAGTCCAGGCTATGGATAAATGCATCATATGGTTCCTCCCTTTCTGCAGTGAGACTTTCTATAACCTTCCTACCCTGAAGCTAAATCAGAATCAGCCAGTCAAATTGGGATAAACAGTTCCTTCGGAAAGTACTTTTCTACATTTTGTTAGGTTACAACCTTATTCTAAAATGTATTGAATTATTTTTTCTTCTCATCAATCTACACACAATACCCCATAATGACAAAGCAAAAACATATTTTTGCAAATGTTTGCTCATTTATATAAATAAAAAAAACGGCAATATATAATTAACATAAGTACTTTGTTGAAGGTCCTTTGGCAGCAATTACAGCCTTGAGTCTTCTTGGGTATGACTCTGCAAGCTTGGCACACCTGTATTTGGGGAGTTTCTCCCATTCTTCTCTGCAGATCCTCTCAAGATCTGTCAGGTTGCATGGGGAGTGTTGCTGCACAGCTATTTTCAGGTCTCTCCAGAGATTTTTAATTGGGTTCAAGTCCGGGCCACTCAAGGACATTCAGAGACTTGTTCCGAAGCCACTCAGGCATTGTCTTGGTTGTGTGCTTAGGGTTGTTGTCCTGTTGGAAGGTGAAACGTTGCCCCAGTCTAAGGTCCTGAGCGCTCTGGAGCAGGTTTCATTAAAGATCTCTCTGTACTTTACTCCATTCATCTTTGCCTCGATCCTGACTAGTCTCCCAGTCCCTGCCACTTAAAAACATCCCCACAGATGAGCCTTTTACTGAGGAGTGGCTTCCGTCTGGCCACTCTACCATAAAGGCCTGATTGGTGGAGTGCTGCAGAGATGGTTGTCCTTCTGGAAGGTTCTCCCATCTCCACAGAGGAACTCTGGAGCTCTGTCAGAGTGACCATCGGGTTCTTGGTCACCTCCCTGACCAAGGCCATTCTCACCCAATTGCTCAGTTTGACCCAGATGGCCAGCTCTAGGAATAGTCTTGGTGGTTTCAAACTTCTTCCATTCAAGAATGATGGAGGTCAGTGTGTTCTTCGGGACCTTCAATGCTGCAGACATGTTTTCCTACCCTTCCCCAGATCTGTGCCTCGACACAATCCTGTCTCGGAGCTCTGCGGACAATTCCTTCGACCTCGTGGCTTGGTTTTTTCTCTGACATGCACTGCCAACTGTGGGACCTTATATAGACAGGTGTGGGTCTTTCTAAATCATGTCCAATCAATTGAATTAACACAGGTGTACTTCAATCAAGTTGTAGAGACATCTCAAGGATGATCAATGGAAACCTGAGCTCAATTTCGAGTCTCATAGCAAAGGGTCTGAATACTTATGTAAATAAGTGACATCTCAATCACCAGACAGGTCCTACAGGCCCTCGTTTTGTCGCACCTGGACTACTACCTAGTTGTGTGGTCATGTGCACCAAAGAAGGACATAGGCAAATTGCAGTTGGCCCAGAACAGAGCAGCACGTATTGCACTTAGATGTACACGGAGGGCGAATGTCTTGACATGCATGTCTATCTCTCCTGGCTCAAAGTTGAGTAGAGATTGATTGCACACTATTGGTCTTTGTTGTATTATATATTGTATTCTATATTGCATTATATATTGGATTGTGTATTGTATTATATGTTGTATTATGCATTGTATTATATATTGTATTATACTATATTGTATTATGTATTTTATTATATATTGAATTATATAATGTATCATATTTTGTATTATGTATTGTATTATATATTGATTTATATATTGTGTTATGTATTGTATTTTAAATTGTATTAGGTGTGTCATGTATAATATGTATTTTATGTATTCTATTTGTTGTGTTTTGTTTCCTGTTTGGACCCCAGGAAGAGTAGCCTCTGCCTTGACAGCAGCTAATTGGAGATCCTAATAAAATACTAAATACGTACCTCTGTTGTGATATGTGTCTCTGTTCTCCAGTGTTCAGCAAATTCAGATTGTATCATGTGTCTCTCCTCCAGTGTTCAGGCGGCGGGGGCGGTTCTGCTTGTCGGCCCCTCTGGGTCTTCGGACCCGCTCCAGCCAGGAAGAGCCTTTTGACCTCTCTCAGAAGCCCCGGCCGCCGCGGCCCAGCCTGCGCCTCTCCCAGTCGGACGGGGAGAGCGTCCCGGGGAGCTCCTGCCAGGAGGAGGATGAGGAAGACAGCCTGTACAGGAGGAGCCAGTACAGCCCCGAGGTCTACCAACACCACACTGGGGGACAGGGGTACAGGTCTGATACAGATAGACAGGTGTATGGACAGGACATGGAAACAGGTGAACAGGTGTACCCGCCTAGGGCAGGTGAAGAGGTTAATCAGCCTGTGTCAGATCCAGGTGTTGCAGAGGAACAGGTGTACCAGCGTGTGACAGGTAGACAGGTGTATGACTCCGACTCCGAGCCGGGGGGCCAGCTGTATGAACAAGAGGCAGGTGGACACCACATCGGTGACAATGTGCGTTACCCTGGGTCAGGTAATACAGGTAAACATGTGTACCACTCAGATTCAGAGTTAGATGACCAGTTGTATAAGCCTGACCCTGACCAGCTAGAGATAGGTGACCAGGTTTTCCATTCTGACGCAGGTGAAGAGATGATGGACACACCTGAGCCATGTGAAAGAGACTACCACTCAGACCCAGGTGTTTATTATCAGAAACCATAGGGCCTGATAAGGAGAAAGAATAGGACATGGTGAGAGCTGGAAGCAGGGTAAAGGAAGAACAGAGGAAGAAGCATAGACATTCTCCCCACCCCTTCCAAAAGGGGTGGGGAGATAAGAATAAGCTGTGAAGCGTATTGTATTTCAGACTGATAGGACTGACAATACTTGTGCATGTGAAAATATGTGTCTTTAAGAAAATATTAGGCTTACATTTGCATGAAATTATGATGTAAATATAATGAAAATTGTTAAGAAAATATGAAAATATTTTGCCCTAAATTGTTATTTTTTAACTAGTACTTTTATAAAGCCAATCTGTAATGAATGAGCACGGGATTTCAATGGGATAATAATCATTTCTCTTTTGTAATGGTAGTTTTAAATGATTTTCTACTGAAAGTTTTCATCAGTCTGTAAATTGTGTTGTTTTGTTGTGTGGTGTAATGAGTCAACAACAGTTTAGGGAAGCCATGATTTTGTGATTTCTTGTAAACACTTGAGTGACTGACTTTGAAATAAATGAGTGTCTGTAATCTGTATTTATAAAAAATGAACGGAGATTTTAAAACACAAGGTTGTGTTTTATATTTCCACGTGTAGAGGATAGTGAGAAGGCACACCACAAAGTAGGAAGGCTATAATATATAGTCATATACCCCAGATAAATGCAGTAAAATGTATTGTTTTAAAGTGTCAGCCATAGTAGTACAGTCCTCCTGGGCCACACAGGCTACTACTCAACTCTATATGGTGCGGATACCCTATCTGTAGTCCCTTCCTGTCTTATCAACTCCACAGCAGCTTTCAATATGACTCTGTCAAAGCCTTGTGTATATGGCGAAATGTCCTGCTGATAATTCAAATCGAATCAAATTGTATTCACCTTACGGTGAAATGCTAACGAGCCACTAACCAACAAAGCAGTTAAAAAAAATATGGATAAGAATAAGAAAAAAATTACAAAGTAATTAAAGAGCAACAGTAAAATGACAATAGTGAGACTATGTACAGGGGGGTACTGGTACAGAGTCAATGTGCGGGGGCACCGGTTAGTTGAGTTAATATGTACATGAAGGTAGAGTTATTAAAATGACCATGCATAAATGATAACAACAGAGAGTAACAGCAGTGAAAAGGGGTGGGGGGAATGCAAATAGTCTGGGTAGCCATTTGATTAGTGGTTCAGGCATCTTATGGCTTGGGAGTAGAAGCTGTTTAGAAGGCTCTTGGACATAGACTTGGCACTCCGGTACCGCTTGCCGTGCGGTAGCAGTCTATGACTAGGGTGGCTGGAGTCTTTGACAATTTTTAGGGCCTTCCTCTGACACCGACTGGTCTAGAGGTCCTGGATGGCAGGAAGCTTGGACCCAGTGATGTACTGGGCCGTTCGCGTTACCCTCTGTAGTGCCTTGTGGTCGGAGGCCGAGCAGTTGCCATACCAGGCAGTGATGGAATTGCCAGTAATCTACCAGCAATGTATCCACATTTGCATTCTATAGCAACTACGGTATGGCTGACGATAAAAGAGAAAAATGACAACACTGGAATAATGAATAGTGAATTTCCATTTCTAGCCTGTCATGTGAAACAGCATAAAAATATATACATTACCAGTCAAATGTTTGGACACACCTACGCATTCAAGGATTCTTCTTAATTTTTTTTAACGATTTTCTACATTGTAGAATAATAGTGAAGACATCTAACTATGTAATAACACATATGGAATCATGTAGAAACCAAAAAAGTGTGAAGCAAATCAAAACATATTTTATATTTGAGATTCTTCAAAGTAGCCTCCCTTTGCCTTGATGACTGCTTTGCACACTCTTGGCATACTCTCAACCAGCTTCACCTGGAATGATTTTCCAACAGTCTTGAAGGAGTTCCCACATATGCTGAGCACTTGTTGGCTGCTTTTCCTTAACTCTGCGGTCCAATTCATCCCAAACCATCTCAATTGGTTTAAGGTCGGGTGATTGTGGAGGCCAGGGCACAGATTCACAAAACACTTATTATGCAAAAACTTAAGAGAAAAAATAAGAAGTTCATAAGATAGTTCATAAGTGTAATTCCTCAACAATATCTTAAGATTTTTTTGATTTTCTCACTAACTTTTCAAATATCTTCTTACAAAACTTCTTAAGATGTTTGTTGCTAGGCAAACATTTTAACTAGCTATCTAGCTAGCTATGGCAATCATGTTAGCATATTTCTTACTGAGATTACTGTTCTAAAACATGTTCTTGGGGTTAAAATAAGCAAGGGATATGAATTATTATGAATTGTGATACAGTGAATTATATATATATATACACTGCTCAAAAAAATAAAGGGAACACTTAAACAACACAATGTAACTCCAAGTCAATCACACTTCTATGAAATCAAACTGTCCACTTAGGAAGCAACACTGATTGACAATAAATTTCACATGCTGTTGTGCAAATGGAATAGACAAAAGGTGGAAATTATAGGCAATTAGCAAGACACCCCCCAAAACAGGAGTGATTCTGCAGGTGGTGACCACAGACCACTTCTCAGTTCCTATGCTTCCTGGCTGATGTTTTGGTCACTTTTGAATGCTGGCGGTGCTCTCACTATAGTGGTAGCATGAGACGGAGTCTACAACCCACACAAGTGGCTCAGGTAGTGCAGTTCATCCAGGATGGCACATCAATGCGAACTGTGGCAAAAAGGTTTGCTGTGTCTGTCAGCGTAGTGTCCAGAGCATGCAGGCGCTACCAGGAGACAGGCCAGTACATCAGGAGACGTGGAGGAGGCCGTAGGAGGGCAACAACCCAGCAGCAGGACCGCTACCTCCGCCTTTGTGCAAGGAGGTGCACTGCCAGCGCCCTGCAAAATGACCTCCAGCAGGCCACAAATGTGCATGTGTCTGCTCAAACGGTCAGAAACAGACTCCATGAGGGTGGTATGAGGGCCCGACGTCCACAGGTGGGGGTTGTGCTTACAGCCCAACACCGTGCAGGACGTTTGGCATTTGCCAGAGAACACCAAGATTGGCAAATTCACCACTGGCGCCCTGTGCTCTTCACAGATGAAAGCAGGTTCCCACTGAGCACATGAGCACATGTGACAGAGTTTTGAGACGCCGTGGAGAATGTTCTGCTGCCTGCAACATCCTCCAGCATGACCGGTTTGGCGATGGGTCAGTCATGGTGTGGGGTGGCATTTCTTTGTGAGGCCGCACAGCCCTCCATGTGCTCGCCAGAGGTAGCCTGACTGCCATTAGGTACCGAGATGAGATCCTCAGACCCCTTGTGAGACCATATGCTGACACATGCACATTTGTGGCCTGCTGGAGGTAATTTTGCAGGGCTCTGGCAGTGCATCTCCTTGCACTAAGGCGGAGGTACCGGTCCTGCTGCTGGGTTGTTGCCCTCCTACGGCCTCCTCCACGTCTCCTGATGTACTGGCCTGTCTCCTGGTAGCGCCTGCATGCTCTGGACACTACGCTGACAGTCACAGCAAACCTTTTTGCCACAGTTCGCATTGATGTGCCATCCTGGATGAACTGCACTACCTGAGCCACTTGTGTGGGTTGTAGACTCCGTCTCATGCTACCACTAGAGTGAGAGCACCGCCAGCATTCAAAAGTGACCAAAACATCAGCCAGGAAGCATAGGAACTGAGAAGTGGTCTGTGGTCACCACCTGCAGAATCACTCCTGTTTTGGGGGGTGTCTTGCTAATTGCCTATAATTTCCACCTTTTGTCTATTCCATTTGCACAACAGCATGTGAAATTTATTGTCAATTAGTCTTGCTTCCTAAGTTGACAGTTTGATTTCACAGAAGTGTGATTGACTTGGAGTTACATTGTGTTGTTTAAGTGTTCCCTTTATTTTTTTGAGCAGTGTATATGTATATATATATGGGGAAATACTGTCAGTGTGCATATATATATATATATATATATATATATATATATATATGCACACTGACAGTACTTCCCCACTTAGGCTTTGCAATGGTGCCAGTTTGTTTCTGCTTTAGACAATTCATAGTTGTATTTATTGGCTAGGCAATAGCGTAGCATTGTGACATCAGAAACAGTGAGACACCCATAATAGGAGGTGTACTTAGGAGACTAACAGACATACGAATGTAAGACTCATGTCTCCTGTTCCCCCCAGGCACTAAGTATCATCCACCTGCCACATTACCTTCTCTCTGAAACTGAACAATACAGAACCAGAGTTGATCACAATGACTTTCAAATTAGTTGCCTTTCTTCTCCGGGAACAGAGATCTCTCACTTCTCTCACAAAGGAGAGGAAGAGGAAGAGAAAACATCTATCCTCATACCTCTTTTAGGTCCTGATCAAACAATTGTTCACTAGACTCTGTGGGTGTCCCAGACAACAGGTCTCCAGAACTCTTACGTGATTCAGAATAAAGCATTTTGTTGTTGATTGTAGGAAAAGGGGAGTGTGTGCATTGTACTTGTGAGTTTAACTTAGTGTTATTTTGAAAGTCAAGGCCAGTTCTTGATCACTAACATGTTGATCATTGGACATTTGGAACAGCCAAACCACCATTTGTGATCTCAGGTAATTTGCTTGACAACGAAGTATGAATGCTTCCCTATTCTATCAAGAGAGACCACCAAATCCCAGGGATGAAACTGCAAATGGTAAGAGGAACTTCTCAGATCCTCCTCTTCTTCTCTTCTCTCTTGACCTAAATGTTTAGATCCCAACCACCAGCTAAACGACACAGAAAGGAAAGGCAGAGAAGGTTCTGGGTAGAAGTTAGTAGGCACAGATCTAGGATCAGCTCAACCTCCCCCAATCTGAACCTTAACCATGAGAGGGAAGATGCTAAACTGACATTACATCAGCCGTTAAAGTAAAGATCCACTCCAAAACTATTTTGTAATTGTTTTCATTAGTCCACTGTTGATACAGTCCCAAAATGTTTTGCATGTCAGCAGTCAAGTTTTCAAGATATTGGACTTTTAAAAAGCAGTGTGACATACCACATCATCATGATGATGTGTTTTGCATCATATGATGCATTTTGCACTTTGCTTCTTGAAAGTCCAAGACTACTGACATGCAAAACAGTGTGGGGCTGTATCAACAGTGGACTAATGAAATCAAATCCCAAAATATTGTTTTTGAGTGGAGTTTTCCTTTAAGGGCAACTTCTTGCTGGTCCAGATCGACCACAGAGAGAATACCTCTGAAAGAGGTAGTGGGGTTCACTCTAGCTCAGGTTCTGCAGAAGTGAAACTGTTGGGGGAGTCAGGACAAAGGCATTCTGGTAAATGAGTCACTCACTCTGACTGGAAAAGGTGTCCTGTCGTTGAAGAAAAGTTAATGTGGCCGTTAGTGATTGGCCCGAAAGGGTTCTGTTTTGACCTTACCAGGCCTTACCTTACCAGACCTTACGGTGTTTGTCTCATGATCACTAACGGGCCACATCAAACCAGGATCAATCAACATAACAAAGCTGAATTCCATTTCAAAGCCAGATATACACACAGTGTACAAAACATTAGGAACACATTCCTAATATTGAGTTGCACCCCCCTTTGCCGTCATAAAAGCCTCAATTAGTCAGGGGATGGACTCTACAAGGTGTCGAAAGTGTTCCACAGGGATGCTAGCCCATGTTGACTCCAATGCTTCCCACAGTTGCATCAAGTTGGCTGGATGTCCTTGAGGTGGTGGACCATTCTTGATACACATGGGAAACTGTTAAGCTTGAAAAACCCAGCAGCGTTGCCGTTCTTGACACACTCAAACCGACACACTCAAACCGCCGTTCTTGACACACTCAAACCGCCGTTCTTGACACACTCAAAACTTACCCTCTGAATAGCACATATACACAATCCATGTCTCAATTGTCTCAAGGCTTTAAAATCCTTCTTTAACCTGTCTCCTCCACTTCATCTACACTGATTGAAGTGGATTTAACAAGTGACATCAATAAGGGATCATAGGCTTCACCTGGTCAGTCGATGTAATGGAAAGAGTTCCTAATGTTTTGTACACTGTGTATTTTGGTGAATGTATTGAACCACAGCAGCTAGAGCTGTAGGCAGTTACTGTCACCATTTTGTGTTTTTCTACTTAATGTGTTATCGTTCGATTGCATCTGAAATGATTGATACAACCTCTTCTGTTTTCAAATACAGACACTTCCGCTGCCTTATTCAATGTACATTTCTACCATTCCTTTCTTCTCCCCTGGCCAGACCTTCTGTCTGTTCTCATGGGGAGGATCGTGTCCTTGCAACTTGGTTGTAATTGTCATCAGAGCCCCAAACTGGGTTGTAGATTTCCAAACTGTTATTAGAGTCCTGAGAGTGTTTCAGTGTGCAGTTTGATGTTAAATTTGGACAATATGTAATAATAGATGAGTGTATTATCAGTAATCACCATGAATGGCTCAGTTAAACTATACAGATTGTGGGGATAGATTGTACACACAAATCAGGCTACATTTAGCTTGGAATAAAGAGGAACCAGTTTACGGGATGAAAGCCACTTAAGGTACTGAAAAAGATTACTTCTGGATTCTTATCACTGCCTCACAATCACGGAGAAAACCTTTTTAGACTTGGAAGGTCAATAAAAAATAAGAGTTTGTGACTTGAATCAACGCATGTGTCGAGATATTTCTCACAGGCCTTTATAAAATGCCATAAGACATTTAAAGTTGGGTGTGTAGCTTCTCTCCCTCTTTGCATTCACTATTGCCAGGAACACACAAAGTTTCACAGAGGCAATAGTGTTTGTCTCTGGATGAGGGACAGCATTCTGTCTGCAGCCCCACTGTTGTGACCGAAACGGTTCACTTCCTGTGTGTTCTCTTTGGCACGTTTCTCAGGTAAGGACTTCCTGTTTCAGTGGTCACTGGACTAAAGTGTACAGAAATTATTCCCTCTTTTGTTTAATAACAAAGACCCACCCAGGGCACGACCTGTCACCCCCTAGATCAAGAAGTTCACATACATCGGTCATGGTTTCCCCAAGTAAGAAAACATTCCACTGTTAGTTTACACCTGTTGTTTACAAAGCATGTGAAAAATCAAATGTTATTTGATTTTGTTAACAAATAGATTACACTATGTTTTGAATATAAAAACATTGTCTCAAAGTCAAGGACTGTGATCTGACACAAATACCTTAGACTACTTTAGTAGCTATATGGTCTTTGGTTAGAAAGGCCTGCTCTATGCCTTACCTTTGGTAAATTCATTTATTCAATTGATTCAGAGAAGATTAAACCATTAAAGTTCTCTTGAATTTGAGGTAGCCTATATGTGAGTGGTGGAGTCAGGGTGGGATACATAGCAGTTACACTAACTTGTGTCAACTGCAATTCAGTTAGGGCAATGAACTAACTATTATCCTAAATTGGCTACAATGACTGGCACTGTAAACAGTCAAAAATACTTGCACTTCAGAATCAAGAGGACCATAATAGATGGAAGTACTTTACATGTATTGAATGAAATGGGTTTGTCTCCCTCTCGTTAGCTTCAAGTTTGTGGAGAGGTGGCAACTGCACTTAAATAAGTTGGTACTGATACAACTACCTTCTGGGTCCTTTTTTTTTGCAGGGGAAGAAAAATTTTGTTAGGGCAGCTGAGATCCACAGGAGAGCCTGTCGTTTCATTGGCTCATCCGCTGCCACAGTACCTGAACAGGTGACAGAGGGCAAGGTATGACATCAAGATCATAAATAGATCATAAATAGATCATAAATAGCACACAACGTAACGGAAAAGAAAAACACGCATTTCTTCTTTTTTTTATATTACATTTTTAATTGTGTTTCTCCAAACAAACATCCACATACAAACAACAATTTATTGTATCAGTGTAATGTTTATATAATAGCCATCATATAGAAGTACATTTAGAGTCATGTGATGATATGGTGTGGGGTCCTCGCACTATGACTCAGGAAACCATGCAGTTTATTAGGTTACAGAATAAATAAATACACTTCACAGGGTGCTGAAAGTGCATGGTGATGAGCTTGATGCTGCTTTCCAATAAATATCGAGGGTCTTATTCTGATGACCTGATCGATACTTGACTGCTGTTTGACAAATATTCTCTAATTGGCTATCCATAACAATCTCATGTAGACTAGCCAACCAGAAATGTATATGCGAGCTCTTGGCCAGAGCGCAGGTGCCTATTTAATGCAACGGTGTGACAAAACTATTGGTAGAGTTGAAAATGCGATAGAAACACATTGAACTTTAGATTTTTATTTGGGTACATGAAAACTTAAGCAAAAAAGTACATTGTGTGCACTGTCATCACGCACTGATTTTTATTGCAACAAGTCCGCTTAGTGGGGTTGTTGCAATAAAGGGCAGCCCCAAGGTGGTGAAGGTAGGAAACAACATCTCCACCCCGCTGATCCTCAACACTGGGTCCCACAAGGGTGCGTTCTCAGCCCTCTCTTGTACTCCCTGTTCACCCACGACTGCGTGGCCATGCACGCTTCCAACTCAATCATCAAGTTTGCAGACGACACTACAGTGGTAGGCTTGGTTACCAACAACGATGAGACAGCCTACAGGGAGGAGGTGAGGGCCCTCGGAGTGTGGTGTCAGGAAAATAACCTCTCACTCAACGTCAACAAAACAAAAGGAGATGATCGTGGACTTCAGGAAACAGAGGGAGCTGTTTCGACAGGACAATAGTGAAGAAGGTGGAAAGTTCCTCTGCGTACACATCACGGACAAACTGAAATGGTCCACCCACACAGACAGCGTGGTGAAGAAGGTGCAACAGCGCCTCTTCAACCTCAGGAAGCTGAAGAAACTTGGCTTGTCATCTAAAACACAAACTTCTACAGATGCACAATCGAGAGCATCCTGTCGGGCTGTATCAACGCCTGGTACGGCAATTGCACCACCCTCAACCGCAAGGCTCTCCAGAGGGGAGTGAGATCTGCACAACGCATCACCGGGGGCAAACTACCTGCCCTCCAGGACACCTACAGCACCCGATGTTACAGGAAGGCCAAAAAAGATCATCAAGGACAGCAACCAACCGAGCCACTGCCTGTTCACCCCGTTATCATCCATAAGTTGAGGTCAGTACAGGTGCATCAAAGCTGGGGCCAAGAGGCTGAAAAACAGCCTCTACCTCAAGGCCATCAGACTGTTAAACAGCCATCACTAACATAGAGGCAGCTGCCAACATACAGACTCAAATATCTGGCCACTTAAATCAACAGACTTAATAAAGGTACTACTAGTCACTTTAAATAACGCAACTTTAACAATGTTTACATATCCTACATTACTCATCTCATATGTATATACTGTATTCTACACTATCTATTGCATCATGCCTATTGCATCATGCCTATTGCATCGTGCCTATGCCATCATTCATCCATATATTTATATGTACATATTCTTCCCTTTACATTTGTGTGTATAAGGTAGTTGTGAATTTGGTAGATTACTTGTTAGATTTTACTGCATAGTCGGAACTAGAAGCACAAGCATTTCGCTACACTCGCATTAACATCTGCTAACCATGTGTATATGACCAAAAGCATTTGATTTAGTGGAAACAGTGTGGAAATGGTGTCACTTGGATTGAAATTTAGCTATAGTCTCCCATCCTAACATTGCAATCGATTGTCTGAAATTTAAATGGTGTGTATTTTTTCCCAAAGATTGCTTTTTTGTGTCAGCAATTAGATAATAGTTATTAGGGGGGCTAGTTAACCCCTAGTACACAATATGAGACGTTGGCTAGAGGCTACAGTATGAAGATGGGCAGAAACTTCTTCTCCAATAGAAATCCCCGATCACATTTGTAGGCATCGTCATGGCAACATTGGCTAGCTAAACTCATGCGCAGAAACAGCTAATCGGATCCAATGGTTGTCTCGCGCCAAACTGTGCATGTGCAGGTCGTCAAGTGCACTCTGTATAACGTTGTTTACGAAAATGACAGTGTCCGTTTGTCACGTTCATGTTCAACTACATAAGACTGGCTTGAATCTAGGGTGCGATATTTGGAAGAGCACCACTATTTCCTCCCTTAGCTATATTGGCATCGAACACATCCTCCCTAGGAGGGGGTGACCTTGACAATTTGTTAAAATTAGGGGCTGTCTGGATCTTTAATTTAAAGACCCGTGTTCCCTTCGGTCTCAATATAGAGTTAGAGCTGAAGCCATTTTTGTGATTGTGTTTTTTGCTATCCATTGTAAATAATGTTTGTAGGCCTATGTAGCCATTCATGCTTTTTCTAGCCTATGTTCTATTTATAAACTCAGCAAAAAAAGAAATGTCCCTTTTTCAGGACCCTGTCTTTCTAAGATCATTCGTAAAAATCCAAATAACTTCAGATTTTCATTGTAAAGGGTTTTAACACTGTTTCGCATGTTTGTTCAATGAACCATGAACATGCACCTGTGGAATGGTTGTTAAGACACTAACAGCTTACAGACGGTAGGCAATTAAGGTCACAGGTATGAAAACTTAGGACACTAAAGAGGCCAATCTAATCACTGAAAAACACCAAAAGAAAGATGCCCAGGGTCCCTGCTCATCTGCGTGAACCTGCCTTAGACATGCTGCAAGGAGGCATGAGGACTGCAGATGTGGCCAGGGCAATAAATTGCAATGTCCGTACTGTGAGACGCCTAAGACAGCGCTACAGGGAGACAGGACGGACAGCTGATTGTCCTCGCAGTGGCAGACCACGTGTAACATCTGCACAAGATCGGTACATCCGAACATCACACCTGCAGGACAGGTACAGGATGGCAACAACAACTGCCCGAGTTACACCAGGAAGGCACAATCCCTCCATCAGTGCTCAGACTGTCCGCAATAGGCTGAGAGAGGCTGGACTGAGGGCTTGTAGGCCTGTTGTAAGGCAGGTCCTCACCAGACATCACCGGCAACAACATCGCCTATGGGCACAAACCCACCATCGCTGGACTAGACAGGACTGGCAAAAAGTGATTTTCACTGACGAGTCATGGTTTTGTCTTACCAGGGGTGATGGTCGGATTCGCGTTTATCATCGAAGGAATGAGCGTTACACCGAGACCTGTACTCTGGAGCGGGATCAATTTGGAGGTGGCGGGTCCGTCATGGTCTGGGGCGGTGTGTTACAGCATCATCGGACTGAGCTTGTTGTCATTGCAGGCAATCTCAACGCTGTGCGTTACAGGGAAGACATCCTCCTCCCTCATGTGGTACCCTTCCTGCAGGCTCATCCTGACATGACCCTACAGCATGACAATGCCACCAGCCATACTGCTCGTTCTGTGCGTGATTTCCTGCAAGACAGGAATGTCAGTGTTCTGCCATGGCCAGCGAAGAGCCCGGATCTCAATCCCATTGAGTACATCTGGGACCTGTTGGATCGGAGGGTGAAGGCTTGGGCCATTCCCCCCAGAAATGTCAGGGAAATTGCTGGTGCCTTGGTGGAAGAGTGTGGTAACATCTCACAGCAAGAACTGGCAAATCTGATGCAGTCCATGAGGAGATGCACTGTAGTACTTAATGCAGCTGGTGGCTACACCAGATACTGACTGTTACTTTTGATTTTGACCCCACCTTTGTTGAGGGACACATTATTCCATTTATGTTAGTCACATGTCTGTGGAACTTGTTCAGTTTATGTCTCAGTTGTTGAATCTTGTCAAGCTCATACAAATACTTACACGTTAAGTTTGCTGAAAATGAACACAGTTGACAGTGAGAGGACGTTTCTTTTTTTGCTGAGTTTAGCTGTAAATAGACCAATGAAATCAAGACACAGACATCTGTGTGTGTCCTTTAAAACTATAGGCCAATATCTAGTGACCGGCGGTGCTTGTCATTATACGCTGAGGAAGAGAGGTTTGCTGTCAAAACGTTGGTATTAAATTACTGCATCTCAGCACCTAGTGTGCAGCTCACTTTTTCTTTTTGGAATCTAGTGTGTGCCTTCAGATTGAGAAAATTAACAAAGTCAGAATTTCTCACCTCTCCCATTGAATTCCCAAACCAGGGCCTGGTCTGCTTAGTCTGATTCACAAGAGTTCCCAGAGGTTTTGCAATGTTGCCGCTCGGGTTAGATGCTGGTTTAGGGTTTCCCCAATTCTGTTTGATTCAGTAGGGTTATGGATCAATGTTGCCATCTACTGGAAGAGCCATACATTACACAGGAGTGAAGCCATAAATCTTAGACTCAAAATAGCTAGACTTTGATTTAATTAAATTATACTGAACGAAATATAAAACATATGTAAAGTGATAAAATAAAGATCCCAGAAATGCTCCATAGGCATGAAAAGCGTATTTGTCAAATTCTTTGCGCAAATGTTTACATCCCTGTTTGTAAGCATTCCTCCTCTGCCAAGATAATCCATCCACCTGATTGATGTGAAAATAAAAGGCCACAAAATTAGCGGGGTGGTCAAGGCCACAGATGTCTCAAATTGAGGGAGTGTGCAATTGGCATGCTGACTGCAGGAATGCCAATCAGAGCTGTTGCCAGATAATTTAATGTTAATTTCTCTACCATAAGCCATTGCCATCAATTTCGATAATTTGGCAGTACGTCCAACCGGCCTCAACTGCAGACCACACGTAACCAAGCCAGCCCAGGATCTCCACATCCAGCTGCGTCACCTGTGGGATCATCTGAGACCAGCCACCCACACAGCTGATGAAACTGGGTGTGCACAACTGAAGAATTTCTGCATAAACTGTCTCAGGTAGGCGCATCGTCCCTACCAGGATCTTGACCTGACTACAGTTTGGCGTCGTAACAGACTTCAGTGGACAAGTGGTCACCTTCAATGGCCACTGGCATGGTGAAGCGTGCTCATCATGGATGACTCCCAGTTTCAACAGGCAAATCGTATGTCATGCGGGCGAGCGGTTTGCTGATGTCAACGTTGTGAACAGAGTGGCTTTGGCATGGGCAAGCATTAGCTACAGACAAGTATTTTAAATCAATGTCAATTTAAATGCAGTGATCCTTTGAGATTTTGAGGTCCATTTATGTCATCCATCCACCACCATCACCTCATGTTGCAACAATGCACAGCCCTATGTCATAAGGATCTGTACACAATTCCAGGAAGCTGAAAACATCCCAGTTATGCCATGGCCTTACAGATGTCACCCATTGAACATGTTTGGAATGCTCTGGATCAGTGTAAGACAGCGCATTCCAGTTCCCACCAATATCCAACAACGTCGCACAGCCATTGAAGAGTAGTACAACATTCCACAATCAGCCTGAGCAACTCAATGCATAGGTGTCGCACTGCATTATGCAAATGGTTGTCACACCAGATACTGACTTTGCTGCTCCATGCCCCTACGTTTAAGTTATCTGACCAACGGTCATGCAAAATACATAAATTAGAGCCTGATGAATTTATTTGACTGATTTCCTTATAACTCACTCAGTAAAATCTTTGAAATTGTTACATTTATATTTTTGTTCAGTCTAAATTCATTGGATTTTCACATTTTGCTTCCAGTCTTAGACCAAGCTGCCACATTTTATCACCAAATGTTCAAACAAGGTAAGATATTACATTTAACTCACAGGAAGGAGTAGTTCAGTGGATTATTTCTTACTTTTATTGACATGTGTCAATAATCTGTGTTCATTAGATTTCTCTCCTATTGCGTGTGCGGGACTGTCGCCATTGTTGCTGACCAGGGGGCTGGAACTAGCTATGTTGCGCAGGTTCACCTCCTTGGTCCCCTTACTTTTGCCATGGTAGCCGATGTCATCCGTGGGGCGACGCACAATTTTATTTACTTTTTATTTCACGTTTATTTAACCAGGTAGGCTAGTTGAGAACAAGTTCTCATTTGCAACTGCGACCTGGCCAAGATAAAGCATAGCAGTGTGAACAGACAACAACACAGAGTTACACATGGAGTAAACAATAAACAAGTCAATAACATGGTAGAAAAAAAGAGAATCTATATACAATGTGTGCAAAAGGCATGAGGTAGGCAATAAATCGAATAATTACAATTTAGCAGATTAACACTGGAGTGATAAATCATCAGATGATCATGTGCAAGAAGAGATACTGGTGTGCAAAAGAGCAGAAAAGTAAATAAATAAGAGCAGTATGGGGGTGAAGTAGGTAAATTGGGTGGGTAGTTTACAGATGGACTATGTACAGCTGCAGCGATCGGTTAGCTGCTCGGATAGCAGATTTTTAAAGTTGTTGAGGGAGATAAAAGTCTCCAACTTCAGAGATTTTTGCAATTCGTTCCAGTCGCAGTCAGCAGAGAACTGGAAGGAAAGGCATAGCGTCTTCCGGGTTAGGGAGGGTTTGGCCGGTAGGGATATCCTTGTCTCAGTATGTAAAATGTAATAAAATGTATGCACTCTACTGTAGAGAACTGGAAGGAAAGGCATAGCGTCGTCCGGGTTAGGGAGGGTTTGGCCGGTAGGGATATCCTTGTCTCAGTATGTAAAATGTAATAAAATGTATGCACTCTACTGTAAGTCGCTCTGGATAAGAGAGTCTGCTAAATGACTAAAATGTCAAATGTAAATGTCATCCATTTTCCTGTAGGCATAGATCAGCTTCAATGGACTGTCCTATGAGAAGGGGAACGAACAAAACATACAAGAGAAAAGTACAGAAAAAAAACAGGTTAAGGACTGTTTAGAAAAGTCCTAGTAAGCACTAAGTAGTGCCTACATCAGGCGTCATCAACTAGATTCAGCCAAGGGCCGATTTCTCGAGTGGAGGATCAGGGAACGGAACATCACAAATAATCTGCATGTTGACCGCATGAAGCCCAAACAGATGTTTGACTAAACCACACATTTCAAACCTTGCTTATATTTATATACGATCTCATGCGTCTATGCGTGGGAACAGATTATTTAAATTAGTCAGTTGGAACTGATTTCCCAGCGTTTAATCTTATGTTCAATGAAAATATATATATTTTTTTCTTTGAACTTGAGGCCAAATAAAACCAACCCGGGCCAAATTTGTCCTGCTAGTGGGGGAACTGTGTCCTACAGTACATAATGTTGTCATTGACATTATGACACCATCGTCATTAATAATGCCATTTTAAATGCTTAGTGAATCCCTGGGAACCATGTAGGGTTCCAACAGCCTCCGTGTTTATGCAGTTTGTGGTGAACTACTCAATAAAATAACTAGTAAATGGATGTAAACAGATGTCTAGCGCAGGGTTTCAAACTTAAATCACGGTCATGTGGAAGTCATTCTTGTCACATGTCTGGATGGCCCTCCAGAAGGTCATGGTGGTTTGACAGTCTGCCTCAGTCAGGAGGGTGTAGTTCTGTTTCTCATCCATCAACTACCACTACTACTACTACCAACACCAAAAGGTCCTGAATACCACTGGTCAGGTTGCTTGAAGACACTGCACTAAAACCATATTTGCATGACTCCCAGTGCATTCCAGGTGCCAGGGAAATACATGGGGAAATTCTGGTCACAGCTTCGTTTACACAGGAAGCCCATTTTTTTCATCTTTTCCAATCAGATTTTCCCCAGGTCTTTTTCAGAGCTGATCTGATCAGTCAAAAGAACGATTAGTGAACAAAGACCAGAATTGAGCAGTATGTGTATGTAGTATCTGGGATCTACATCTGTTTATATTAGTTACTATGCTGTTACTAAGCAGTGATGTATTACGACAGTGTTACGTTACTACACCTAATAGGAAATGCACATGCGCACTAGTGTGCCCGGGAACTGTAGAGCACGAGAGGTTTGGACTAAACGAAAACTAACTGTACTCCCGTCTCCTGCCTGGTCATTTCTCCACAACACAAATATTACAGTGTAAAAGCAGAAAACTTAATCTTCAACTGTTTCCGCTAGAAACCCCATTCAAACTTTAATGTGCAAACCAGTCTGGAAAACTGTGCTTGTATACTGGCCACAACAAGAACTACCATACCTTTTCTAGTTATGTTTAAAATGTTGTGGAGTTTCCATTTCTTGTCTAAAACTTGACCAGGTGCAACACATTCACGTGCAACTTAGTCATAGTTTGCCAAATGTTTGAGGTGTTGAAAACCACTACACTACTCAGTCACAGTAGCCCATTGCTAACACCTACAATAGAACTACCAATACCTAATAGCTAGGATGCAGAGTCATATATAGGGCAACACCTACAAGAAAAATTACTACATTACCACTGATACTTGTCTAATTGTAATGACTACAGATTGGGTAATTATAACAGTTTAATGATTTCAATAATTTGAAGTAGTTGGCTTTTGGTCCGACCCCTCCGATAACAAAATCCGATAAAGCCATGTCTCCATTTGGGCTGAACCCAAAACCCACCCAGCCAGTGGTCTTGAGGGTCAGCTGGAACGTGATGGCGCCCTGGACCTCACTGAACCCCCACTTCAGGATGACATTGTTGTCCGTGTCAAGGTGCTCCATGAAGGGCATATGGATGTTCGGCTGTGCCTCGGTCACTGGAGTCCATGTCAGGAGGAGTAGAAGGATCATCCTGTTTGTCACCCACAGACCCTGAGAACTCAACCAGCTTAGAGACAAACACTCCAGTCAAACAAACAGTTATCTAGATACGGAGCACCGCTAAGATTCTGATACACACTCACTGCTTGTGTCCGAATACCCGTACATACGTTCCAAAAAGTTTGTAAGCTTTTTGAGTACACGCAATTACAACGTTTTATAGTATGTGAAATTCCATGACTTTAGATCCAGTTGTGTTTGACAGCAGCTGATAATCAGAGAAAGGGGAAGCAATTGCGTTATCTCCCACTATAAGTTCATTTAGGCAGTCTCCTTCTCTGATTATCAGCTGTTGTCAAACACACCCAGGGTTCATTCAGTTCAATTCAACATTTGCTAATTTGTAGGGCTACTGAAAAACAACCTCAATTCCTTCGGCATGGACTCTACAAGGTGTCGAAAGCGGTCCACGGGGATGCTGGCCAATGTTGATTCCAATGCTTCCCACAGTTGTGTCAACTTGTTGCAGCGTTGCAGTTCTTGACACACTCAAATTGGTGTGCCTGGCACCTACTACCATAACCCATTAAAAGGCACTTAAATCTTGTGTCTTCCCCATTCACCCTCTGAATGGCACAGCTACATAATCCATGTCTGAATTATCTCAAGGCTTAAAAACCCTCTTTAACCTGTCTCCTCCCCTTCATCTACACTGATTGAACAAGTGACATCAGTTAGGGATCATAGCTTTCACCTGGATTCACCTGGTCAGTCTATATCATGGAAAGAGCAGGTGTTCCTAATGTTTATGCACTCAGTGTACGCTGTCTTTCTCTCTATCCCTCTCCTATGAGCTATGGGCCAAGGCACAAGCTATGGATTATTTGTCTTTCTCGCCCTGTCTGGTCATGCTTAGATGCTTAATGTTTTGTATACTCAGTGTGTATGTACAGTATATACTGTATATATATATATACTGAACAAAAATATAAACACAACATGTAAAGCGTTGGTCCCATGTTTCATGAGCTGAAATAAAATATCCCAGAAATGTTCCAGACACACAAAAATATTATTTCTCTCAAATTGTGTGCACAAATTTGTTAATAACATCCCTGTTTGTGAGCATTTGTCATTTGCCAATTATTTGTTTATGGCTTTAATTAAATCAGGTTTTATAATTGCGTGTGGTACTTCCGTTACCTCTATCTCCATTACTGAAAAACAACAAAAGTTTATTTTCGGAAAAAGTATCCAACCTAAAAACATCAAAATATCTACAAATAACTTATATTACTATGTACTTTAATATTACTGGTAACATAGCTACAAAATGTTCTCAACATAAGAATGTGAAAAGTTTTAGAATTGTAGGTTTCTGCTAATGCTTTTAAAATAGGCAGGTATACACAAGGGTAATTTGACATAATATGAATAATGAAAGGTAGACTCAGCGACATGATGTTGCCAGGAGCAGCACCGCAGATATTGAGATGAGTGAGAAGCAAGATTTGCTGTGAGCATGTGCACAGGTTCGCTTTACGCTGTTCACAGAGTGGCAGCCACAGGACCAAAACAGAGGAGAAGTTGTGCATCACGCTTCAACGCTCTTAGTTGTTGCAGAAATTGACCTACTATGCTGTTTACTTTCTGCATCTACTTCATATTGCGTAATCTACCTTTATTATAAATAATATCAAGCTTGCGGTGAACATAACTAAGCCCAGGAGCAGCATCCCTCTCTGGACTTCCCCCACAGATATAAATACATATATACAGTGTGGTCTAAAATTGACACCTAGATGAGCAATAATGACTGTATAAAATAAATAATTCAAATACTGAGCTACAGTGACTTCAGAAAGTACTCACACCCCTTGAATTTAAAATGCACAATACAGCATAAGGTGAAAAAGGAATTATGTTTTTTGAAATGTTTACAAATTAATTAATGAAAAGCTGAAATGTCTTAAGTCAATAAGTATTCCAACCCTTTGTTATGGTATGCCTAAATAAGTTCAGGAGTACAAATTTGCTTAACAAGTCAATGAAGTTGCATGGACTGACTCTGTATGCGATAATAGTGTTTAACATGTTTTTAAATGACTACCTCATCTCTATACCCCACACATAAAATAAACTGTAAGGTCCCTCAGTCGAGCAATGAATTTCATTCAACCACAAAGTCCAGGGAGGTTTTCCATTGTCTTGCAAAGAAGGACACCTATTGGTAGATGGGTAAAAAACAGACATTCAATATCCCTTTGAGCATGGTGAAGATATTAATTACACTTTGGATGGTGTATCAATACACCCAGTCACTACAAAGATAAAGGTGTCCTTCCTAACTCAGTTGCCGGTGAGGAAGGAAACCATTTTGGGGATCTCACCATGAGGCCAATGATGACTTTAAAACAGTTACCGAGTTTAGTGACTGTGATAGGAGAAAATTAAGGATGGAGCAACAACATTGTATTTTTTTATATATTTTTTATTTTTTTATTTCACCTTTATTTAACCAGGTAGGCAAATTGAGAACACGTTCTCATTTACAATTGCGACCTGGCCAAGATAAAGCAAAGCAGTTCGATACATACAACAACACATAGTTACACATGGAGTAGAACAAACATACAGTCAATAATACAGTGAAAAAATAAGTCTATATACAATGTGAGCAAGTGAGGTGAGATAAGGGAGGTGAAGGCAAACAAAATATATATAAAAATAAATAAAAATATAAAAAGGCCATGGTGGCAAAGTAAATACAATATAGCAAGTAAAAAAACAAACACTGGAATGGTTGGTTTGCAGTGGAAGAAAGTGCAAAGTAGAGATAGAAATAATGGGGTGCAAAGGAGCAAAAATAAATAAATGAATACAGTAGGTAAAGAGGTAGTTGTTTGGGCTAAATTATAGATAGGCTATGTACAGGTGCAGTAATCTATGAGCTGCTCTGACAGCTGGTGCTTAAAGCTAGTGAGGGAGATAAGTGTTTCCAATTTCAGAGATTTTTGTAGTTCTTTCCAGTCATTGGCAGCAGAGAACTGGAATGAGAGGCGGCCAAAGGAAGAATTGGTTTTGGGGGTGACCAGAGAGATATACCTGCTGGAGCGCGTGCTACAGGTAGGTGCTGCTATGGTGACCAGCGAGCTGAGATAAGGGGGGACTTTACCTAGCAGGGTCTTGTAGATGACCTGGAGCCAGTGGGTTTGGCGACCAGTATGAAGCGAGGGCCAGCCAACGAGAGTGTACAGGTCGCAGTGGTGGGTAGTGTAAGGGGCTTTGGTGACAAAACGGATGGCACTGTGATAGACTGCATCCAATTTATTGAGTAGGGTATTGGAGGCTATTTTGTAAATGACATCACCGAAGTCGAGGATTGGTAGGATGGTCAGTTTTACAAGGGTATGTTTGGCAGCATGAGTGAAGGATGCTTTGTTGCGGAATAGGAAGACAATTCTAGATTTAACTTTGGATTGGAGATGTTTAATGTGAGTCTGGAAGGAGAGTTTACAGTCTAACCAGACACCTAGGTATTTGTAGTTGTCCACATATTCTAAGTCAAAGCCGTCTAGAGTAGTGATGTTGGACAGGCGGGCAGGTGCAGGCAGCAATCGGTTGAAGAGCATGCATTTAGTTTTACTTGTATTTAAGAGCAATTGGAGGCCACGGAAGGAGAGTTGTATGGCATTGAAGCTCGCCTGGAGGGTTGTTAACACAGTGTCAAAAGAAGGGCCAGAAGTATACAGAATAGTGTCGTCTGCGTAGAGGTGGATCAGAGACTCACCAGCAGCAAGAGCGACATCATTGATGTATACAGAGAAGAGAGTCGGTCCAAGAATTGAACCCTGTGGCACCCCCATAGAGACTGCCAGAGGCCCGGACAACAGACCCTCCGATTTGACACACTGAACTCGATCAGAGTAGTAGTTGGTGAACCAGGCGAGGCAATCATTATAGAAACCAAGGCTGTCGAGTCTGCCGATAAGGATGTGGTGAGTCAAAAGCCTTGGCCAGGTCAATGAATACGGCTGCACAGTATTGTTTCCTATCGATGACGGTTAAGATATCGTTTATGACCTTGAGCGTGGCTGAGGTGCACCCATGACCAGCTCTGAAACCAGATTGCATAGCGGAGAAGGTATGGTGGGATTCGAAATGGTCGGTAATCTGTTTGTTAACTTGGCTTTCGAAGACCTTAGAAAGGCAGGGTAGGATAGATATGGGTCTGTAGCTGTTTGGGTTAAGAGTGTCCCCCCCTTTGAAGAGGGGGATAACCGCAGCTGCTTTCCAATCTTTGGGAATCTCAGACGACACGAAAGAGAGGTTGAAAAGGCTAGTAATAGGGGTGGCAACAATTTCAGCAGACAGTTTTAGAAAGAAAGGGTCCAGATTATCTAGCCCGGCTGATTTGTAAGGGTCCAGATTTTGCAGCTCTTTCAGAACATCAGCTGACTGTATTTGGGAGAAAGAGAAATGGGGAAGGCTTGGGCGAGTTGCTGTGGGGGGTGCAGTGCTGTTGACCGGGGTAGGGGTAGCCAGGTGGAAAGCATGACCAGCCGTAGAAAAATGCTTATTGAAATTCTCAATTATAGTGGATTTGTCGGTGGTGACAGTGTTTCCTATCTTCAGTGCAGTTGGAAGCTGGGAGGAGGTGTTCTTATTCTCCATGGACTTTACAGTGTCCCAGAACTTTTTTGAGTTTGTGTTTCAGGAAGCAAAGTTCTGCTTGAAAAAGCTAGCCTTGGCTTTTCTAACTGCCTGTGTATATTGGTTCCTAGCTTCCCTGAAAAGTTGCATACCACGGGGGCTGTTCGATGCTAATGCAGAACGCCATAGGATGTTTTTCTGTTGGTTAAGGGCAGTCAGGTCAGGAGAGAACCAAGGGCTATATCTGTTCCTGGTTCTAAATTTCTTGAATGGGGCATGCTTATTCAAGATGGTGAGGAAGGCATTTTAAAAAAAATATCCAGGCATCCTCTACTGACGGGATAAGATCAATATCCTTCCAGGATACCTCGGCCAGGTCGATTAGAAAGGCCTGCTCGCTGAAGTGTTTCAGGGAGCGTTTGACAGTGATGAGTGGAGGTTGTTTGACCGCTGACCCATTACGGATGCAGGCAATGAGGCAGTGATCGCTGAGATTTTGGTTGAAAACAGCAGAGGTGTATTTGGAGGGCAAGTTGGTTAGGATGATATCTATGAGGGTACCCGTGTTTACGGAATTGGGGTGGTACCTGGTAGGTTCATTGATAATTTGTGTGAGATTGAGGGCATCAAGCTTAGATTGTAGGATGGCTGGGGTGTTAAGCATGTTCCAATTTAGGTCGCCTAGCAGCACGAGCTCTGAAGATAGATGGGGGGCAATCAGTTCACATATGGTGTCCAGAGCACAGCTGGGGGCAGAGGGTGGTCTATAGCAGGCGGCAACGGTGAGAGACTTGTTTTTAGAGAGGTGGATTTTTAAAAGTAGAAGTTCAAATTGTTTGGGAACAGACCTGGATAGTAAAACAGAACTCTGCAGGCAATCTTTGCAGTAGATTGCCACACCGCCCCCTTTGGCCGTTCTATCTTGTCTGAAAATGTTGTAATTAGGGATGAAAATGTCAGAATTTTTGGTGGTCTTCCTAAGCCAGGATTCAGACACGGCTAAAACATCCGGGTTGGCAGAGTGTGCTAAAGCAGTGAACAAAACAAACTTAGGGAGGACGCTTCTAATGTTAACATGCATGAAACCAAGGCTATTACGGTTACAGAAGTCATCAAAAGAGAGCGCCTGGGGAATAGGAGTGGAGCTAGGTACTGCAGGGCCTGGGTTCACCTCTACGTCACCAGAGGAACAGAGGAGGAGTAGGATAAGGGTACGGCTAAAAGCTATGAGAATTGGTCGTCTAGAATGTCTAGAACAGAGAGTAAAAGGAAGTTTCTGGGGGCGATAAAATAGCTTCAAGGAATAATGTACAGACAAAGGTATGGCAGGATGTGAATACAGTGGAGGTAAACCTAGGTATTGAGTGATGATGAGAGAGATATTGTCTCTAGAAACATCATTGAAACCAGGTGATGTCATCGCATATGTGGGTGGTGGAACTGAAAGGTTGGATATGGTATAGTGAACAGGGCTAGAGGCTCTACAGTGAAATAAGCCAATAAACACTAAACAGAACAGCAATGGACAAGGCATATTTACATTAAGGAGAGGCATGCTTAATCGAGTGATCATAAGGGTCCAGTGAGTAGAGGTTGGTTGGGGTCACGGCGATCCAGACAGCTGGCCGGGTAGATGGCTATCGGTAGTAAGATAGCATAGGATGGAAGTCTATTTTTTTTTTTTTTTTTTTAGACACCTCGTGCGTTTCCGTCGGTAGATTAGTGGGGTTCCGTGTAGTAGAGGGGATCAATCCAATTGGCAAAATAGATGTAGTGACCCAAGAAAAATTGTTCGATATACTTATTCAGATAACAGCCGATAAGACAGCTAACGATTAGCGGGCCCCAGATGAGCGTTCAGGTAACGTTGCGACGGAGGTGCCAGTTGGATAACTCCCTCGGGCAGATAATGTCGGCAGTCAGTCATGAAGGCCTGATGGGGCTCCGCATCTGCAGCAACAACAAAACAAAACAAAAAAACGGGTCCGGATAGGTGACTGTAGCCCAGGAATGGCTGATGGAACTCCTCAGCTGGCTAGCTTCGGAATAATTTAAGTTTGCTCCGGGATCGACGTAAGCCAATAGTCACACGGTTTGCAGCTAGCTAGCTGCGAAATCAAGGTGCAAACGTCCAGAGCCTGCGGCTGAAATCCGGGGACACTGAGAAAAATAGGCCCGGTATGCTCCGGTCCGAGTCGCGTTGCACAAAAGTGTCGATAGATTATCGAGCTGAAGGAATAGCTGAAGACCACAACGTGGGCAGCTGAAACACCAACGCTAGCCAGCAAACCGGCTAACTTCTGGGCAGCTTCAGATCAGCTACTGGCTAGCTTCTAGTTAGCTTCTGGGTAGCTTCCGGCTAGCTTCTGGCTAGTTTCGGCCGGCTTCTGGTTAGTCTCTGGCTAGCTACCACTGTGGATTTTCAGATTTGAGGTAAATAATACTTTTTTTTTGTAATTGGTGAGGCGGGTTGCAGGAAAGCTTTTGTAGTTGAGTTCTTGGATAATAAAATATATAAAGATATGCGAAGAAAGGTGTAAATATATATGTATACAGGACACGACAATACGAGGACAAAAAAAGACGTCTGAACTGCTATGCCATCTTGGAACGGTATTTACTCCACAATAATAACCTAATTAACAGAGTGAAAAGAAGGAAAACTGTAAAGAATAAAAAATATTCCAAAATATGCATCCTGTTCGCAACAAGGCACTAATGTAATACCGCAAAGAAAATTTGCCAAAGCAATTAACTTTTTTGTCCTGAATACAATGTGTTATGTTTGGGACAAATCCAATACAAACCATTACTGCGTATCACTCTCCATATGTTCAAGCACAGTGGTGGCTGCATGATGTTATGTGCATGCTTGTAAATGTTAAGGACTGGGGAGTTTTTCAGGATAAAAAAGAAACGGAACGGAGCGAAGCACAGGCAAAAATCCTACAGGAAAACCTGGTTCAGTCTACTATCCGCTAGACACTGGGAGATTAATTCATCTTTCAGCAAGACAATACCCTAAAACACAAGGCCAAATATACACTGGAGTTACTTCCTGAGTGGCCGAGTTATAGTTTTGACTTAAATCTGCTTGAAAATCTATTGCAAGAACTGAAAAGGGTTATCTAGCCATGAATAAAACAACCAATTTGAAAGAGGTTGAAGAATTTTCAAAAGAATAATTGGCAAATGTTGCACAATCCAGGTGTGGAAAGCTCTTAGAGACTTACCCAGAAAGACTTACAATTGTAATCGCTGCCAAAGGTGATTCTAACATACAGTATATTTACTAAGGGGGTTGAATACTTATCTAATCAAGATATTAGTATTTTATTGTTCATATTTGTTTTGACAATATACAGTATTTTGTGTAGATCATTGACCAAAAATTGTAATCCCGCTTTGTAACACAACAAAATGTGGAAAAAAGTCAAGGGGTGTGAATAATTTCTGAAGGCACTGTATATTGTATACTAAAATAAATTGGGAAATTATATTATTTTATACTAATACAAATGCTCAGAGAAATAGATTTTGTTTAACATGTACATATTTTTTCTCAAAGGTAGGATAAAAATGATTGACACCCTTAAAGATTCTTATGAATAATGTAGTCAAAGGTTTAGTATTTTGTCCATATTCCTAGCATAAAATGACTACATCAAGCTTGTGACTCTACAAACTTGTTGGATGCATTTGTCGTCGTTTTGGTTGTGTTTCAGATTATTTTGTGCCCAATGGAAAAGAATGGTAAATAACGATGTATTGTGTCATTTAAATAATTTTGGAGTATCTAAACACTTCCACATTAATGTGGATGCTACCATGATTACAGATCATCCTGAATGAATCGTGAATAATGATAAGTGAGAAAGTTAGAGGGTCAAAGATCATAACCCCAAGACATGCTAACCTCCCCTGTCATTTTTAATGATGAGAGGTTAGCGTTTGCAAACTTGGTAGAATCTTATTCCAAATGATTCACAGCTTAAATAGCTGACAAAGCTCCTTGCACCAAGTATTAACTCTGGGGTGTTAATACTGGTACTGAAAAAGATTACTTCTGGATTCTTTATCACCACCTCACAGTCATGGAGATTAAACATTTTTAGACTTGGAAGGTCAATTTTTATTTAAAGAGTTTGTGACATGGAATGGTACAAATGAACTGGTAATATATCAAACTCCAAGGATACATCGTATACTGAACGCAACATGCTACAATTTCTACAATTTTACTGAGTTACATTTCATATAAGGAAATCGCTCAAATGAAATAAATTAATTCGTCCCTAATCCCCTCAAACTCAACTCTGGACCTCAAAGTCAGTTCCACTGCATTTTTTCATTGTTCCCCTCTAATCAGCAACTGACTTAGACCTGGGACAACAGGTGTGTGCAATTAATGATCAGGTAGAACAAAAAACCAGCAGGCTCCAGACCTCATAGCTCATAGGGTAGGAGTTGAGTAACCTTGCCCTAATCTATGGATTTCACGTGACTGGGCAGGGGCGCAGCCATGAGTAGGACTTGGGAGCCAGGCCCAGCCTATCAGAATTAGTTTTTCCCTTACAAAAGGGCTTTATATACAGAAATACTCCGTTTCATCAACTGTCCAGTTGGGCTGGTCTCAGATGATCCCGCAGGTGAAGAAGCCAGATGTGGAGGTTCTGGCGTGGCTTCACGTGGTCTGCGGTTGTGAGGCCAGTTGGCTGTACTGCCAAATTCTATAAAACAACTTACGGTAGAGAAATGAACATTTAATTATCTTGCAACAGCTCTGGTGGTGTCACGACTTCCGCCGAAGTCGGTCAATCTCCTTGTTCGGGCGGTGTTCGGCAGTCGACGTCACCGGCCTTTTAGCCATCACTGATCCAGTTTTTCATTTTCCATTGGTTTTGTCTTGTCTTCCTTCACACCTGGTTTCAATCCCATCAATTTCATGTTGTGTATTTAACCCTCTGTTTCCCCTCATGTCCTTGTCGGAGATTGTTTGATTGTGCTAGTATGTGTTGGTGTGCGTTGTTTTGTATGTTTTGGTTTTTTGGAGTTTGGTCAGCACTTATTAAACGACTCCGTTTTATACCAAGTTCGTTCTCCTGCACCTCTGCACCTGAGTTCCCTGCCACCAACACGCACCCATTACAGGTGAACATTCCTGCAGTCAGCATTCCAATTACACGCTCCCTCAAAACTCGAGACATCTGTGGCATTGTGTTGTGACAAAACTATACATTTTAGAATGGCCTTTTATTGTCCCCAGCATAAGGTGAACCTGTGTAATGATCATGCTGTTTAATCAGCTTCTTAATATGCCACACCTGTCATGTGGATGGATTATCTTGGCAAAAAAATAAATGCTCACTAACAGGGAAGTAAACAAATTTGTACACAAAATCTGAGAGAAATAAGCTTTTGTGCATATGAAACGTTTCAGAGATCTTTTATTTTAGCTCATGAAACCAACACTTCACATATTGCGTTAATATTTTTGTTCTGTATATGTCTGCCTGAATCAATGCATAATGTGTAGACTGCCGTCATGCTTTTATATAAAATGCTGTAAGACTATTGAAGTTGGGTGTGTAGCCTCACCCTTCACTATTACCAGGAACACACAGCTCTCCATGCTAAGTTTCACAGAGGCACTAGTGTCCATCTCTGGATGAAGGACAGCGTTCTGTCAGCAGCCCCAGTGTTGAGACTAAAATGGTTCACTTCCTGCACATTCCCTTTGGCACGGTTCTCAGGTAAGGACTTCCTGTTTTGGGTGGTCAGTGGGCTAAAGGGTGCAGAAATTCTTCCCGCTTTTGTTTAATAAAAGACCCACCCAAGGCACAACCTTTCACCTCACTTGAGAGAAGAATTTCACATAAAATTGGTCAAGGACTGTCCTCAAGTAAGGGAGCATTTCACTGTTAGTCTACACCTGTTTACAAAGCATGTGACAAATAAAATTGGATTTAGTAAACATATTACACTGTTTTGTATATAAAAACTTTGGCTCAAAGTGAAGAACTAAAATCTGACAAGTAAATTGGACTACTCTCGTTGCCATATGATCTGGTTAAAAAGGCCTGCCCTATGCATTACCTTCAATAAATTAGTTCAAATGACTCAAAGACTAAGCCATTATAGGGAGATTTCTTATGGATTTGAGGTAGCCTATGTGAGTGGTGGAGTCAGGGTGGGATACAGTTACAGTAACTCTATTGCTCTTACTACCATCCTAAGCTGGCTACAATTACTGGCACAGTAAATTGTCAAAACTGCTTTATACACAGCAATTAGACCCTAATAACTGCATCAGTCTCCAATCCTAACATTAACATGGCATGTATTTCTCCACAAAGTTTAGTTTCCTCATTTTGTTTGAATCAGCAGGGTGATGCCATAAGTCTGCATGCCCATAATAGCTAGACTTTATAGTCTAGTTAAATTCATTGATGGTTTTGTTCAGACAAGCCCATATAAAGAAACTATTGATTCTGTCTCGATTAAACCAATGTCCAGTTGACCTAGCGGGTTTTGTAGACTTGAGCTGCAACAGATTTATAAGATTCACATTTTGCTTCCAATCTAAGACCAAAATGATACATCTGTCAGTGTATAATGTTCAAACATGGTAAGACATGTAATATAAAGCATAAGAAGTTTAGTGGATTATTCCTTACATTTATTGACCAATATTTTCATTTTGAATAAATACAGATTTACACTTCTCCTATCATGTGATCTGGGCATGAAGTTTAGTAGGTTTACCTCCTTGGTCCCCGTACTTTTACAATGGCAGCCAATGGCAGTTTTCCCATAGGCATAGTTCAGCTTCACTGGACTGTCCTATGACAGTCCAGTGAACTAAACATCAAATCAAAAACACATACAAGATAAAACAAAAATCAAATCAAATCAAATGTATTTGTGACATGGGCCAAATACAACAAGTGTAGACCTTACTGTGAAATGCTGACTTAAAAGCCATTAACCAACAGTGCAGTTCAAGAAGAGTTAAGAAAATGTTTACCAAATAAACTAAAGTAAAAAATACAAATAAAAAAATTATAAAAGTAACACAAAAACATAACAATAATGAGGCTATATACAGGGGGTACCGGTACAGAGTCAGTGTGCGGGGGTACAGGTTGGTTGAGGTAATTTGTACATGTAGGTAGGGGTGAAGTGACTATACATAGATAAACAGTGAGCAATGTACAAAACAAATGGGGGGGGACAATGTAATAGTCAGGTGTCAATTTGATTAATTGTTCAGCAGTCTTATGGCTTGGGGGTAGAAGCTGTTGAGGAGCCGTTTGGTCCTACACTTGGCACTTCGGTACTGCTTGCCGTGCGGTAGCAGATAGAACAGTCTATAACTTGGGTGACTGGAGTCTCTGACAATTTTATGGGCTTTCCTCTGACACCGCCTATTATATAGGTCCCGGATGTCAGGAAGCTTGGCCCCAGTGATGTACTGGGCCGTACGCACTACACTCTGTAGTGCCTTATGGTCAGATAACGAGCAGTTGCCAGACCAGGCGGTGAGGCAACCAGTCAGGATGCTCTCGATGGTGCAGCTGTAGAACTGTTTGAGGATCTGGGGACCCATGCCAAATCTTTTCAGTGTCCTGAGGTGGAAAAGGTTTTGTTGTGCCCTCTTCACAACTGTCTTGGTGTGTAATAGTTTGTTGGTGATGTGGACACCAAGAAACGTGAAACTCTCGACCCGCTCCACTACAGCCCCATTGATGTTAATGGGGGCCTGTTCGGCCCGCCTTTTCGGCCCGCCTTTTCCTGTAGTCCACAATCAGCTCCTTTGTCTTGCTCACATTGAGGGAGAGGTTGTTGTCCTGGCACTACACTGCCAGTTCTCTGACCTCCTCCCTATAGGCTGTCTCATCGTTGTCAGTGATCAGGCCTACCACTGTGGTGTCATCAGCAAACTTAATGATAGTGTTGGAGTCGTGTTTGGCCATGCACTCGTGAGTGAACAGGGAGTACAGGAGGGGACTACGTACACACCCCTGAGGGGCCCTAGTGTTGAGGATCAGCGTGGCAGACGTGTTGTTGCCTACCCTTACCACCTGGGGGCGGCCCGTCCAGAAGGGCAGGATCCAGTTGCAGAGGGAGATGTTTAGTCCCGGGGTCATATTCAGCCTTTCAAAGCACTTCATGACTACAGATGTGAGTGCTACGGGTCGGTAGTCATTTAGGCAGGTTACCTTGTTGTTCTTAGGCACAGGGTCTATGGTGGTCTGCTTGAAACATGTAGGTATTACAGACTCAGTCAGGGACAGGTTTAAAATGTCAGTGAAGACACTTGCCAGTTGGTCCGCACATGCTTGAGTACACGTCCTGGTAATCCATCTGGCCCAGCGGCTTTGTGAATGTTGACCTGTTTAAAGGTCTTGCTCACTTTGGCTACCGAGAGCGTTATCACAGTCATCCAGAACAGCTGGTACTCTCGTGCATGCTTCAGTGTTGCTTGCCTCGAAGCGAGCATGAAAGGCATTTAGCTTGTCTGGTAGGCTCACGTCACTGGGCAGCTCGTGTCTGGGTTTCTTTTTGTTTCTCTTTGTTAAGGACCATTTAGAAAATTCCTAGTAGTGTCTACATAATGTTGAGTCATTGAAGTTATGATGCCACTGTCTTTAATAAGGCTATTTAAACTGCATAGATTTCTGAATACCTCGGGAACTATGTAGGGTTACAACAGCTCACTTTTGAGAATGTTTGCAAGCGTCCCTGTGTTCATGCTGTCGTTTTTTGCAAATTACTACAAATAAAATAATCAGTAGGTCGATGCAACACTAGCACAGTCCCCCCCTCAAACTCAGTCCTGTGTCCCAGTTTTTACCCTAGCACTACAGCCGATTCAAATAGTCTAAGCTTGATTAGTTGGTTATTTGAATCAGTTGTGGATTTCTAGGGCAAAAATCTAAACGTGAACCCAGGAAACAATGGTCCAGCGCAGGGCTCTCCAACACTGTTCCTGGAGAGTACCCTCCTATAGGGTCACTCCAACACTGTTCCTGGAAAACTACCCACCTTTAGGGTCACTCCAACCTCTTATAACTCACCCGATTTACCTTACCAAACAGCTGATTAAAAATGCATGATGGATAAGGGTTGGAGTGAAAAACAGTGGAGTGAAGAACGGTAGCTCTGTAGGAAAAGGGTTGGAGATCCATGGTCTAGTATAAAAGGCTATGCCATTATTACCGACGCACAAATTTCCTCCTGGGGAAGGATATTTTGGCCCATCCTCCCTTGAGAAACTTATCTAACTTCGTTCTGCAGAATACATGCATTTAGGTAAAAGGGCAACTACTCAGCAGGCTTTAGGTTGAGTCGATATTAGCAAACCTTTTCTGAATAGAAAGTCAATGATAAGGGAACATGATGTTCCGCTTTAATACTTTTAGCACTGTTGTGGAAATTCTTACACAAGGACACTTGAAGTCAATCTTGGTTATAAGAACAGCACATGAGTAGAACACAGAAATGAGTTATAAGAAAAGCACAAACATTACAATTCCCATTACAGCGCTTTCAGTTCGCTTTACTTTTTAACAGTTTGTCTGCGAAACAGTTGACTCGCAGTAATGCGGAAGTTTTCCTCGTCACATGATTGGATGGTCCTCCAGAAGGTCAATGTGGTTTGACCATCTTCCTCAGTCAGGAGGGTGTAGTTCTGTTTCTCATCCACCAAGGGGAATCCATTGCTTGTGGCATGATAATCCTGAAGGAGAGAAAATAAATACTGATATTATCTGGAGTATGTATAAATAGAGCCTACCAGAGTTCTGTGTTATAAGGTGTGCTTGGTGAAAGCAAAGCACAACTTTAGACAGGCCACAATCAACAGCCTGACCAACTCTGTGTGAGGCAAATGGTGGTCACACAAGATTCTGATTGGTTTTCTGATCCACACCCCTACCTTGGTTTTATGGTGTCTGTGACCAACAGATGCATATCTGTATTTATTTCAATTGATGATTTCCTTATATAACTGTAACTCAGTAAAATCTTTCAAATTGTTTCATGTTGCATTTATATTTTGTGTTCAGTGTATACAATGAGAAACTGCTTTTTACCATTACATTTTTTTAAATGATTTGACCTTTATTTAACTAGGCAAGTCAGTTAAAAACAATTTCTTATTTACAATGACGGCCTACACCGGCCAAACTCAGACGACACTGGGCCAATTGTGCGCCGCCCTATGGGACTCCCAATCACGGCCGGTTGTGATACAGTCTGGAGTACACCTAATTTTGTTTGTAACTGGATCCTATCAAAAGTTATGATGGTTTGTTTAAACAGTGTTACTTTGTGCAACATAAAGCATGAGTGTTGTCAGTTTTCCACTTTTTTCTACAGCAAATGGCATCTCCAGTATGTACATTAGAAACATTATTATTGCTTATACTTTATGATTGGACATTACTTTAAAACATTGAATGTGTACAAATTATTCGTTCATGGGTTTAATTAAAGTAAATCAGGATTTAGAATTTGATTTGTGGTACTTCCGTTACCTGTACCTCCATTATCAACAAAAGTACTTTAAAAAAGCATCCTACCTAAAAACCTGGAAAAATATTAAATAAAGCATATTTGTATGTAGTTTAATTCTGATACTTTTTTCAATTATTTGTGTTTTTCCTGTAATTGGTCTTTTGACCATTCAGATCTAATGTGATAGATCTAATGTGAAAAGATCTGATGTGATTGGTCAAAAGACCACTTAGTGGAAAAAACATCAGAAGTGGGGTGCATGTAAATGCAGCCTATGTCAGTTTCTTTTCAAGTACCTACATTATTTAACATAAGAATGTTAGCAGTTCTAGGTTTCTGCAAATGCTTTTAAATCAGGAAGGTTTACACAAGGTGAACAATACAAGATAATTAACATGAATTAGTCTACCTTTAACATTGATCAGATCAAGCTTGCAGGGAACATAGCTCAGGCCAGCAACTGCCTTCCATTCTGGACATCCTTGGCTGCTTTTACGCAGGCAGCCCAATTTTGATCTTTTTTCCACCATTTTTTTTTTTTTTATATAGAAAAATGTATTTCCACTTTGACATTATAGTGTATTGTGTGTTGGCCAGTGACAAAAAAATATATAAATGTAATCAATTTTAAATTCAGGCTGTAACACAACAAAATATAGAAAATGTCAAGGGGTGTGAATACTTTCTAAAGGCACTGTATCTAAATACCGAATACCGACCCGGTATGTGCTCAGAGGCCCTGACCTCCAGGGGGCCCCCATTGATTTTCTTAGTCATTCTCACGCAGATATCATATCAACATGGCATAAGTCATTAGAAAATATGTAGAATTGCAGGAAATTAACTTTAAAATAGCAAACATTTCACTTAACCCCATGGCAAAATGTGTAGAATTGTAGAAATCTTGCTTTAAAAGGCAACATTTTCTCTACACCCGCATGGAAAAATTATTATATCGCAGGAAATTAATTTTAAAACTAATTTTAGGGCCACTAACATTTTTGGCGTGAGGTGGGGCAACCAAATCTCACTTAAGGCCCCCAAAAGGCTAGAACCTAATCATGAAGATTGGAGCAGGGTAAGCACGATGATCCTATATCAGTGATTTGGAAAATGTTTCTTATTACCAGCTAGTAGCTAGTGAAATGGGTTGTTGGGCTGGGTTGCTGTAGTAAATTACCAGCCTGTAGAAGTCATCATAATCCTGTCCTCCAATAGGGATGCCAGCGAATTTCTGGAAGATCGAAAGCCTGGAATGGAGAAGACACTGAAGAGACAGAGCTCAGACAACATGCGTGTGGATGTGTGTTTATGCATGCATGTGTGTATGTATTAATGTCCCCATAACGGGGCAGTCTCTTACCCCTCCTCCCACACCCCAGGCAAACACCACTCTGAAGCATTCGTCCGCTGGTCCCCCCGTGAAGCATTTCTGCACGTAGGTCTGGTTCAAAGACAAGGGGCAGCCATAGACCAGCATGTGGTGGACCAGGTCCAGGTGCTCAATCTGAGATCGATAGAGAGAGAGGGAAACATGGGAAGGAGCAGGGAAAGGTAAGAGATTTCAGAAATCTTTAGGGATAAACGTATGACATAATTGTAAATTGCTTAGACCATAAAATGAAAGAGGGGTAATTTAAACAAATGATGTGATTTTTCCTGTTGAGCTTTGGCACCTTTGTGACCTTGCATTGGTAGTATGTACTGTATGTTCGACAGGGACAGTAACTGGCAATGGAAGAGGAAGTACTGTGTTAATACTATGTGTTGCCAGTCCATTCTGTTCCAGTCACATGTTGTAAGCTAAGGATACCACCACCCAATACCAATATCAAATCAATTCCATTTCATGTTTGACCCGTTCCTGCCCAAGAGTAAAGTAAAATACAATACTTTACTTCAAACTAAAAGTCCTGCTGTGGCTGACCTAGAGGGACAACATGATCCTTTTACAGGACATCGTTTGCGTGAGGTCATTCTTACATTCTCCCCAACAAATTCCAGATAATTGATGTCCAGGAGCCTGTATCTGGGTATGAACTTGAGCAGGTTCACCTCCTTGGTCTCCCTTCTGTCATCAGTTTCCCCAAAGGCATTGATCAGCTTTACTTAGGGTTGCCAACTTTCTCACTACCAAATAAGGGCCAAAAGGTGGCGTGCCAGTGCACGGTGACACGGCGGTGTGGGTATGGTGTTATGGGAATTAATATACAGTGTATATTCATAGTCTTATTCAATTGGAAAGGCAAAAGGCATTATGAGTTATGTGAGCTGGGCAATTAGCTTTCAGAATGCGCAGATATTGCTAGCACCTTTAACTAGCGTGGCCTTGGGCATTTCTGTGGATGCATGCTGAGTTTGGTCACTCTCCCTTCCATGGCCAATTGAGAATTCCTGACGGCATAAAGTACAGAAAGCTGTCGTCGAGTCACCACTGACAGCCTTAACCCACGTCTTTTTTGCTTCCCATTGTTTGCTCAAGTTCATACCCAGATACAGGCTCCTGGACTTTTCTTTTTTGCAGGTGTATCCATATTTCCTTGATATGCCAAACAGACCGAACAACAGAAATTACTTTGCAGGAATTGGCGCGTTTACGCTATTACTGTGATTGGATGAATATACTGGACAAGGGAGATCCCGTATGGGACAAACCAATTTAGCCCAATATAATGGACATCCCGGCTAGTACGGGACAGTTGGCAACACTAGCGTCACTGGACTTTCCAATAAGAGGAGGGGGGATAGAACAATTTACATAAACATATGCATAGAAGAACAAAAGACACAGATTGATGACTATGTGTGAAGAAAAAGACTAGTAGACAGAAGGCACTAAGTATGGCCTACAAACTGCTGCTACACACTTGATATTACCAATGAATTAGCCACTGGGGCAATTGACATTGGATGTTCACGACAACAGGCGCTTGAGGCCGTACCAATACATAGAAAGGTGTTCATTCAAATGTTATGTTTGATATCTTAAATTAAACGTACATAATTACAGTATTTAGAAATATTAACGTAGTTTCTATTTCATTATTATATATTCCGTTTTTTACGGTGTTACAAATTTATTACAAATGTATTTGAGCACGGCTCTTTCTCTATACTCAAAATTGTTGCCCCCCTCTGTCATGGTGGTATCGTCCCAAGATGGCAGCCGCCCCGTTGCAACGCTGTTTAGGAGCTGTCAAAGTTATCCATAAATGTGGGACTTACAGTTTTATAGGTACATATTTGTATATGTAAAATATAAGTATTTAAATCAGTAACATTTGCTATCATTGATTCATTCATTTTTCCCCGAACTATTTTTATTTTTCCAAGTGACTAGCTATATGGCTAGCCAGCTAATGCTAGCTTCCTAAAATTAATCCATTCTGACATAACTCATAACTGTCTAAATAAGATGCATCTTCTCCCGTTTGTTCAATGATTGACCTTAGTATTTGCTTGTACTGAAATCGCAATTAATTGCATTGTGCTTGTTACCTTCAGTTCCAGCAAGTTACCCAATAACTTGTAATCATTATTGTTTATATCCTACAGACAGAAGATGTCTACTTTCAGCAGCATACACAGACAACAAATTATGGGAGGAGAGAGAGAAAGATCATCAAAATCTGGGTAAGCTGGGTAACCCAATACACTCATTACCAATTATGTATTGTTCATTACTAACCATCCCCTTTGTCACTACCCATCACAACTAATAAAAAGTGGATCTCAAACACATCTCTCACACATTAGCTGTCAAGTAAGTGGACATGCCATCAGTTGTGTTTTAGTTTTCTGAAACCCATCTGAATATAGAATAGACATTCTGTGCATAAGTACCCGAAGACATAACAACTGTAAGTCGATGACAATGTCTGTGAGTGTCTGCACCAAATGAACACAGGAGGGCAGTGTTAGCTAGCTACATATTGACAGTTACTATACTGTGTCATTCATACTGTAAAATGTTTCAAGGGTTGAAATCATATTTTTAAACGGAAGAGAGTTTGAACTTGGACTAGTTGTTGTGAAAGTAAAGCTTAATGTGAGTATGCTATTCTACAGCATTTATGGCCGCCTTGATGGACAGGATTTATGACCGAAATTTCCCTGTCAGCTCTCTGACAATATCACGGGTAAGAGCATGTTAGAGTGCAGAGAGATTACACCCTTCTAGCCCAGATGTCAGCCTGTTTCTCCTTTAGAAAACTGCTTCATTGTCATATCTAGTACATTTAGGCTAAAACAGAATCCGATATGTTGGCTAAAACTAGGGTTGCAAAATTTCAGAAACTTTCAATAAATTCCGTCTTTTTCACTAAATCCAGGTTGGAGGATTCCTGGAATAAGGGGGGAATAAGAAAGAAATCTGAAATCCTCCCAACTAGAATTTCTGGAAAACCAATTTATTGAAAGTTCCTGGAATTGTGCAACCCTTGCCAAAACAGAATCTAGTGGGCACCCTAGCTAATATGATTTATGTTCTGATCAACCTGTAGTGAAATATTAATACATAATTTCTCTGTGTATTTTCTTTTTCAGTTTGTTGACAACATATCGTCAAGAGAAGAGGTTGATCAAGCAGAGTACTATCTTTATAAGTAAGCCTCATTTGCACGCCCTGTAAAATTATTTATTTGTTAGGGTGTTGACTTTCTGGTCTAAGTTGCTGGCTAATCCTCTATGTTCAGACCTCTGTTTTGTCCTAGTCTTTTTGGGCGTGTTTATGTTCAGTCACATGCATGTTTCTTTGTTCTGTGCTGTGTTAGAGCTTTCCTGTTTTCCACTTCTCTGGAATCTGTTTCTTATGTGATTAAAAGATTTACATGAATATTGTGTTGCAAGCCTATGGATTAAGAATCAATTACACTTGACTTGACCCATCTATCATAAAGGCATCATAATAATTACATAACAGAAGTCATAAACATTCATGTCTTGTTTGTTGTTGTTTTTTAATGTTTGAACATTTCTCTCCTGTAGATTTCGCCACAGCCCAAACTGTTGGTACCTCAGAGACTGGACCGTCCACAGCTGGGTGAGACAGTGTCTCAGATATGGGGCCAGAGACAAGGCCTTACACACCCTCAAGAACAAGGTAGTTCTACATTATGCCGAGCAGAGCCATAGAAACAAGGTTCCACAAACTGTCCTCCATTGTGGCACACAACCTTCCATGTATAACGGATGTGAAATGGCTAGTTAGTTAGCGGTGCTGCGCGCTAATAGCGTTTCAATTGGTGACGTCACTCGCTTTGAGACCCTGAAGTAGTGGTTCCCCTTGCTCTGCAAGGGCCGCGGCTTTTGTGGAGCGATGGATAACGATGCTTTGTGGGTGACTGTTGTTGATGTTTGCAGAGGGTCCCTGGTTTGCGCCCGGGTCTGGGCGAGGGGACGGACGTAAAGTTATTATACTGTTACATTGATGCTGTTGACCCGGATCACTGGTTGCTGCGGAAAAGGAGGAGGTCGAAAGGGGGGTGAGTGTAACGGATGTGAAATGGCTAGCTAGTTAGCGGTGCTGCGCACTAATAGCGTTTCAATCGGTGACGTCACTCGCTTTGAGACCCTGAAGTAGTGGTTCCCCTTGCTCTGCAAGGGCCGCGGCTTTTGTGGAGCGATGGGTAACGATGCTTCGTGGGTGACTGTTGTTGATGTGTGCAGAGGGTCCCTGGTTCGCGCCGGGGCGAGGGGACGGACGTAAAGTTATACTGTTACACATGGCCATTCCATTCTTTAAAAAATATATATATATTTAGCCTTTATTTAAACAGGGAGTCACATTGAGATTAAAAATCTATTTTACAAGAGAGCCCTTTATACATTACAATAAAAACAGAGTAATAAAACATACACTTCAATATGTGTATTTATTTATTTATTTCACCTTTATTTAACCAGGTAGGCCAGTTGAGAACAAGATCTCATTTACAACTGCGACCTGGCCAAGATAAAGCAAAGTAGTGCGACAAAAACAACAACACAGAGATACACATAAACAAACGTACAGTCAATAACACAATAGAAAAATCTATGTACAGTGTGTGCAAATGGAGAAGAGTAGGGAGGTAGGCAATAAATAGGCCATAGAGGCGAAATAATGACAATTTAGCATTAACACTGGAGTGATAGATGTGCAGATGATGATGTGCAAGTAGAACAATGTTTAAAACAATGTAATTCAGCACACAATAACAAAATAAAGATATTTAATAAAAGCAATCACATTCAACTACATAATCAATAATGTAAACTGCCTGAGTGACACCAGCACATCTAACTGCAGTGAACTCTGCAGATTGTTCCACAAATTAGGGGCAAAAAAATGAAATGCAGATTTTCCTGAATCGGTGGGGACTGAAGCGATCTCTAATATTGTCCATTCCTGAGAACGGGTTTGGTAACTTATGAGTCTTAACTTAATTAAGGAAGTTACATATGTTTGGGGGTGGCAGGTAGCCTAGTGGTTAGAGCGTTGGACCAGTAACCCAAAGGTGCTAGATTGAATCCCCGAGCTGACAAGGTAAAAATCTGTTGTTCTGCCCCTGAACAAGGCAGTTAACCCACTGTTCCTAGGCCATCATTGTAAATAGGAATTTGTTCTTAACTGACTTGTCTAGTTAAATAAAGGTTAAATTAAAAAAATATGGAGGCAATTTCTGTAAGATTGATTTGTAAATAAATAAAAGAGAATGTAGCTCTCTTCTTACAGACATTTTTATACAGACTAAAATGAGTCCTAAAATTGTCCCCTGTGATAAAACGTATTGCGGAATGGTAGACTAAATAAAAGGGTTTTAAAACAGAGGTTGCAGCATGCATGTAAACAATATCACCAAAATCCAATACAGGGAGAAGCGTTGTTTGAACAGTCTTTCTCCCATTTTCAATACTGAGGCATGATTTATTTCGATATAAAAAAACTATCTTGGATCTAAGCTTCTTAGTCAGATTTTCATATGCGTTACCAAGGACAACTTGTCGTCAATCCAGACACCCAGGTACTTTGGGTTAGAGCCAATTTGGGCTCCATTTGTTGCGCAAATATGCAGGTCCTCAGGGTCAACATTTAGTGACCTAGAGAACAGCATGAGCTTGATTTTACTTGTATTTAACACTAATTTATGATCTGTAAGCAATTTCTGAATTGAATCAAGTCATGCTGTAGTTCACGAATGGCCTCCTGCACCGAGGTGGCACAGGACCACAAAACTGTGTCATCTGCATAGAGATGAATGTTACAAGTATTAACAGTGTTTCCTATGTCATTAATATACAAGGTGAACAATAATGGACCAAAAATCGAACCCTGAGTTACACCTTCTTGAATCTCAAGAAATTCAGATTTAACCCCATCTGTCAAGACGGCCTGAGGTCTGTCGCTAAGATCATTTTTAAACCATGAACAGGCTGTATATCCCAGGTCTATTTTTGATAACTTCTTCAGCAAAACAGAATGATCAACAGTGTTGAACGCCTTTGACAGGTCAATGAACAAGGCAGCACAGCTCTTTTTAGCATCCAAGGCATTGACAAGATCATTAACAACTAGCGTAGTTGCTGTGGTAGTACTATGCCCAGGCCTAAACCCTGATTGGTTTATATTAAAAATACAATTATCAGATAAAAAGGAACGAAGTTGTACATTAACCAAGGATTCAAGAATCTCAGCTAAAGAAGGTAGTCTTGAAATGGGGCGATAGTTGTCAAGATAATTTTTCCCCCTCCCTTATGGAGTGGTAGCACATATGCGGATTTCCATGCTTTTGGAATACTTCCTGATTACAATGTTAAATAAAACATGTGGGCTACTGAGCCAGCAATAAAGGGAGCTGCACGCTTAAGCAGACCATGCTTCAAATGATCAGCCCCTGTGGATTTTATTTTGTCTAGTGTTAGCGAAGCATCCAGGACTTCATTATCAATGAATTTCCCAAAAGAGAACTCCTGACCACCATGTTCAGTATCATTCAATAGATTTTCACCATCAACATCCAAACTACACTTTTAAAGAGCTGGCTTTGAAATACATTCAAATATATAGCCTGCAGAGATAAAATGGTGATTAAACGCATGAATGAACATAAAATCATTTGCATTCTAACTACAGTTGTATTGTCCAATACATGGTGCCTGTTGAAAACCTACATTCTAAAGAGTTTGACAACCTCCATTTCTGAGGTGGACTATAATATTGCCGGGGGTATTTTTATTTATTGATTTTTTTTTTAAATTAACATTCTCTGTTTCTGTATTTAGGTGCAATATGGAATGTTCCCAGATGATTTCACATTCAACCTGCTGATAGATTCATTCATTAAAGATGAAGACTTCAAAGGTGAAGAGTCTATGACATCTGAAATTAGTATTTGTCAAACTGTAAAGTTATCCCAGGACCCCTTTGGAAAAACTCAGTTAAACTCAACGAAACCAATAATGTACACTAGCGTTCAAAAGTTTGGGGTCACTTAGAAATGTCCTTGTTTTTGAAAGAAAAGCAATTTTTTTGTCCATTAAAATAACATCAAATTGAGCAGAAATACAGTATAGACATTGTTAATGTTGTAAATGACTATTGTAGCTGGAAACGGCAGATTTCTTACATGGAATATCTACATAGGCTTACGGAGACCCATTATTAGCAACCATCACTCCTGTGTTCCAATGGCACGTTGTGTTAATTAACTAATCCAAATTTATAATTTTAAAAGGGTAATTGATCATTAGAAAACCCTTTTGCAATGATGTTAGCACAGCTGAAAACTGTGGTGCTGATTTAAAGATGCAATAAGTGACCCCAAACTTTTGAACGGTTGTGTATATTCTATATTCACACACATAATATCTACCTTAAAACCTAAAAAGGTTGGTCCTCTTCTGTAGGTGCCTGTTCTGTCGTGGAAGAGGTGATGCTTCAGGAGTCTTTTGATCTACCATCAACACAGATCCTGTCCATGTATGCACTGAGCAGTTACCTAGCAACCAAACCAGAGCTCAGTGTAAGTAAAGTAGCATTCGCTGCTTGGTACTGTGTGTGTACCAACATGTTTGGAGAAGTTATCGTGCCAAAGTACATTTGGAATGTTTGAATTGTGTAGAACTGAACGATTGTTGGAAACTTAAGGAGGACATAATCCTATTTGTATAGAGAAGTTAAGTCTGATCCCAGCACAACATCATTCCCATAAAAAAATATGCATATGCCGGAGTTTGAATTCAGCAGCCACAGTTTTTTTCTGTATAAATTAGTAATTATGCTTTTTGTAAACATTGTGCTAGTGCTGTCTGAAGTGTGTGTGTTTGTGTGTGTGTGTGTGTGTGTTGGTTCACTACAGGTGTCAGAGCAGAGGGCTCTGGGAGCAGCACTGCTGATATGTGGTCTGAAGCAGGACAACTCTACAGGCCTCAGCGCTCAACTGTTGGGTTGTGCTCTGCTAGGTATGTGTTCCTCCAGTCATACCACAGACCTGGGCCTAAATCAAGCCCTTCCTCATGTTCCTAACCCTTTGGTGATGGCAGGAGGAGGTTTTCTCTCCATTTCTCAAGAATCCCTTCTCTTCATCTTCTTGTCAAACATCATTGAAATCAACCTCTCTCTCTCTCCATGCCACATGGTCTTTGCCTCATGTTGTGCTGATCAAGTCTCTGATAGTTTCCTCTCCCTGCTCCTCTCTCTTTGTCTGTCTCTAGGTAAGGTGGAGATGGCGGCTGGAATCCATGCTGTGTTCAGGGGCATGCCTCTGATGTGGAACCCAGGGTATCTGTGTCACGTTCCTGACCTATTTCTGTTAGTTTGATATGTGTGTTAGTTGGTCAGGACGTGAGGTTGGGTGGGCATTCTATGTTTTCTGTTTCTGTGTTGGTTTTTGGGTTGCCTGGTATGGCTCTTAATTAGAGGCAGGTGTTTGGCGTTCCTCTAATTAGGAGTCATATTTAGGTAGGCGTTGTCACAGTGTTCGTTGTGGGTGATTGTCTTCCGTGTCTGTGTTTGTATACCACGCAGGACTGTTTACGGTTTGTTCGGTTTGTGTAGCCTATGTTCCTATTCGTGCGTTTTTTCTTGTTTTATGTAAGTACGTCGTCTAGGTCTGTCTACACCGTTTGTTGTTTTTGTTAGTTTAATCAAGTTCGTGTTTCGTTAATAAATATGTCTTTTCACTACGCTGCGCCTTGGTTCCCTCAATACTCCTCCTCTTCAGATGAAGAGGAGGAGGACTGCCGTTACAGAATCACCCACCACGTCTCCAGAACCAAGCAGCGGAGTAAACGGAGTAAGGGACAGGAAAAGAAGGAGGAATGGACTTGGGACGATGTATTGGACGGGAAAGGTTGTTACACATGGGAGGAGATCCTGGCTGGTAGGGATCGCCTCCCATGGGAACAGCTGGAGGCACTGAGGAGAGCAGAGGCAACCGGAGAAGGGAACCGGAGTTATGAGGGGACGCGTCTTGCACGGAAGCCCAAAAAGCCCGTGAGTAACACCCAAAAATTTCTTGGGGGGGGTCTAAGAGGTAGTGGGCCAAGGGCAGGTAGGAGACCTGCGCCCACTTCCCAGGCTTACCGTGGAGAGCGGGAGTACGGGCAGGCGCCGTGTTACGCAGTAGAGCGCACGGTGTCTCCTGTACGAGTGCATAGCCCAGTGCGGGTTATTCCACCTCCCTGCACTGGTAGGGCTAGATTGGGTATTGAGCCAGGTGTCATGAGGCCGGCTCAACGCGTCTGGTCTCCAGTGCGTCTCCTCGGGCCGGCATACATGGCACCTGCCATAGAGTCGTCAGCCAGCCATGAGCGTCGAGAGCCGTCAGCCTGCCATGAGCGTCGAGTGCCGTCAGCCTGCCATGAGCGTCGAGAGCCGTCAGCCAGCCATGAGCGTCGAGAGCCGTCAGCCAGCCATGAGCGTCGAGAGCCGTCAGCCAGCCATGAGCGTCGAGAGCCGTCAGCCAGCCATGAGCGTCGAGAGCCGTCAGCCAGCCATGAGCGTCGAGAGCCGTCAGCCAGCCATGAGCGTCGAGAGCCGTCAGCCAGCCATGAGCGTCGAGAGCCGTCAGCCAGCCATGAGCGTCGAGAGCCGTCAGCCTGCCATGAGCGTCAGATTCGTCAGTCAGCCATGAGCTGCCCTTCAGCCAGAAACGGCTATATACCCAGAACTGCCCCTCAGTCCAGAGCTGTCTCTCTGTCCGGAGCTGCCTTTCAGTCCGGAGTTGCCCCTCTATCATGATCTCCCTCTCTATCTTGATCTACCTCTTTATACTGATCTATCCCTCTGTCTGGTGCTATCCCTCTGTCTTGATTTATCCCTCTGTCCCGGTGCTGTCCCTGTCATGGATGTTACAAAGAGGATTTTGTGGGGGTAAGATATGGGTGGACATTTTTAGGGGTAGATGGAGGTTGGGATTGACTATGGTGGGGTGGGGACCTCGCCCGGAGCCTGAGCCACCACCGTGGTCAGATGCCCACCCAGACCCTCCCCTAGACTTTGTGCTGGTGCGCCCGGAGTTCGCACCTTATGGGGGGGGTTATGTCACGTTCCTGACCTATTTCTGTTAGTTTGATATGTGTGTTAGTTGGTCAGGACGTGAGGTTGGGTGGGCATTCTATGTTTTCTGTTTCTGTGTTGGTTTTTGGGTTGCCTGGTATGGCTCTTAATTAGAGGCAGGTGTTTGGCGTTCCTCTAATTAGGAGTCATATTTAGGTAGGCGTTGTCAAAGTGTTCGTTGTGGGTGATTGTCTTCCGTGTCTGTGTCTGTATACCACGCGGGACTGTTTACGGTTTGTTCGGTTTGTGTAGCCTATGTTCCTATTCGTGCGTTTTTTCTTGTTTTATGTAAGTACGTCGTCTAGGTCTGTCTACACCGTTTGTTGTTTTTGTTAGTTTAATCAAGTTCGTGTTTCGTTAATAAATATGTCTTTTCACTACGCTGCGCCTTGGTTCCCTCAATACTCCTCCTCTTCAGATGAAGAGGAGGAGGACTGCCGTTACAATCTGGGCTGGGCCCTGGCCATTATGGAGAGAGTAGCTGCCGCTCCTGGAGATAGCAAACTATCAAAGGATGCCGTACGTTGCCTACTTACCAATACATGTCTCAGTGCTGTACTTTCTGCAATTGTTCAATTACTGTCTCACACTAACAACATTGTTAGTAACACATTACATTATAATAGTAACTCTTTGTAAAGCATGCACCACGAGTAAGAAGCATGCAGTTTATACTGCTACAGAGCTTATCGTTAGCAATTTCAGTTAACTCATCAAATAACACAGTTACCATATGACACAAACATGGTGGCAGTGGAAAGCTGTTACTGTCCAGGTATGATGTATGACGCAGTCTGAGTCTTTCTCTGCAGAGCTTAGTGTTGAGATGGAGCGACACTGTCATGTCTGTGTTATTTATACCCTGACACACGTCAGTGCAGCACTCTTCTAGCCCTGTCTAGTTAAATAGTTCAACTCTGAACAAAGTAATATGATTTATGGGAGTCTGGAGCCCAGGGGAAATCTGTAAGAATCTGTCCTTTGGGCACCAAACCAGGTTTGCTAGAAAGCAGGACAGTGTCAGACCTGATGCCTCTGTGTAGGTCAGGACAGACAGGACCTATTAATTGTGTGTCATTGTCTGTTTGCGTTTGTTTGTTTTTATGTCTGTCTTTTGTCCTGATGGACTTCTGAGAGGATGCTCCAGTGTGGCTTCGCTTCGCAAGATATTGTGTCTGTCTGAGTGCAGGTCCGGCGGTCCCAGTTGTGTTTTTTCTTACATCTCTGTGTGTGTGTGTGTGTTTCTCTTAGGTTTATTACCTGGAGGGCCTGCTACAGGACCTCTCCTCTGCCTTGGACTCCAAGTCCTCCTCTGGTAAGGACGAGTTAGGAGGAGAGGAGGAGGAGGGGAAGAAGGAGGAGGAGGATGAAGACGACCAGGAAGAGAGAGAAAAACTACCGCTCTATGCCAGCAGGTTCAAGGTAGAGACTGGGCAAAGATCAATCAGTCAAACAGGGAAAGAGTGTGTATGGACAGTACATGTATGTTGTGTTATGATTACAGATTTCTCATTTTGAGATGGTGAATATATTGCTATTAAGCACTCTTAGTCTATAACAACAGTTACACTTAATCGCTCCTTTTCCCTAGACCCCATTTCTAACCACCTCCTCTCCTCTGACCGTGTGTAGGAGCTGAGTGGGCAGCTCCAGTCTCGGGGTAAGGTGGACCCTAGTCCCCTGCAGGTGCTGGTCTCCAGCCTGGTCCAGCAGGGCCTGGCCTCAGCAGAGGGCCCTGACATGGAGCAGTACCAGAGGAAGGTAGGGGAGTGGGAGGCAGAGAGGCAGCAGCTCATCAGAAGAGAGAAGGAGATGAGGGAGAGGGCTGAGGAAGAGAGACAGGCCCGTCAGGCAGCCAAGGCAGCCACACAATAGCGCTGAACAGACAGCTAGAGGGTGTTCATGGTGCATTCCTTGCAGTGTATACCACCACAAAGCATCAATACATATTACTGGTACTTTTTCATAACCTGTGGGGTCCCTACATCGTCTGCAGTGAAACATACATGAAAAGTGAGGGTCGTATTTGAAATATATAATATAATCTGTTGTCTCCTGAAATCAGTTTATTTCATGTAACCTTTTTGTTTGTGTCTTTTGTACAAATGCCATTCACAGTTTAGCAATGTACCGTGAACAAGATGTCAACTCCCCATGATAGAATTTTGTCTGTATTAAATTATCATGATCAACAAATAATGATGATTCTTCACTTGCTTTATACTCAAATATGAACAAATCAGAGAGCTTAGTTTATAGTTACATGCATTGTTACACATAAGACTCGTAACCTCTATTTCATCCTTAGCTTAGGTTTCTTAAGATTTCTGAGTTTTCTTTGAAAATATGTTGTATTTCCTGTTGTGGACAGCAACTTGATGTTTTTGGTCTAGCTCCAGTCTAGTGATTGTTAAGCCTGATGGCCACTATGACCTCATGTAAGCAGAAAAGGAGGAAAGCGGGGGAAATCATGGCTTCACATCCTCCCACTCCCTTTCCTCTCTTCTCTCAGAAGGAGGTGTTTGTGAGAGCACATGTAGACCTTTGTGTGTGTGTGGGGGGGGGGGGGGGGGGGGGGGGGGGGTGGTTATACAATCCTAGGGGAGCTGATGACTGATCTAGGGAAAACAAAGTTTGTTCTTTACACGTACATGAATACAGTTGAATTTCTTAGCCTTATCCTGTCGGCCATTGCCACAAAGAAAAACACACCGTCACAGATCCAGATCGGAGGTGAATTGCTTGGCCCTTGTTTAGAAGTTGACAGGTCTTTATGTGTCGTCTGGAAATCGACAGTATCAACAGTGGCATAACAGTATAGTAAGAAGACTAAAGTATCTTAGTAAACTTTAATAGACATCAACTAACTGCAACAGGCTACTCAAATACCACAGGTGTAAATATCTCAGGCTAGCCTATCACTGTTATTTTTTGTTTGAGGGAGATAAGTAATCAATGAGGAAAAAGATGTGGTTCACAATGTGTTCATTCCACATTTAGCTATTGCCCATTCATGGCATGGGCTTGGGAAACTGCCTGCTATGCAGACTAAGATGAATATAAGGCACAAATACTTTGTCACAAACAAGAGCCATTGTTGTCTTGAGGCTGTTGTTTTGAGGCTCCACATTGACTCCCAGAGAGTTGGAATGTCTCTAGTTAGAATGATCTTTATTTGCTAAAAATAGTTATATTCTACTAGAGCAGAATTTGCCATTTGCAAATGGCCATGTCTCAGATCTGTTCAATTTAAGTTAAATAGAAAAGTAGAAAGCAGACTTGCTTTTATTGAGAGCTGAGAGAATCTGAAAATGTATACTAAATATTCTACTAGGTTTTCAATGTATCTTACAAAAAAAATACAAATCTGCACTTTCTCATATATGCTAAATAGATCACCCATGAATGTAAACCTTGTCCCAAGCATCCCTCATCTTTATCAGAGTATATATTGATCTTTAGATTTCACCCTTCCTATGTGCAATATGTGCTCTCACATTTAGCCCTTTTCACAAAAACAGTGTTACATCTAATCATGTTGAAATGTCCAGATGACCCTGTCTTCATGTGATAGGGTTAGGCATAATCAATGCAGTGAGAATAGAGACCTCACTGATTTCCTGGCAATGTACAATTTCTGCTTTGATCACCATGACTTTAGAGGGAAATTATGGCCAGGTCATCATGGTTAGTTGATGGTTCATTATATTTTAGTGAGGATGACTAATATTCTATCATAGCTTATCTTATCTCACAATGATACCATTTCTTCCTAACCTAAGGCCTACAAAAGACTCCTTTTGGGAGCATCCGTCATTTCTGTTTAGAAGTCTTTTGTATTTAAAAAAAAAAGAAAAGATTTTGGCTCAAAGTATAGGCCTACTATGCAACAATATTTTTTTTAACTATACTTGTCAAACACAATTTCCAAAATAAATGTGACATTTGGGTCTCGGACTGTCCTTCCACCAGGTGTGCAAGCAGCGAGTGAAATGAAGCCAATCAGCATGTCTGATAGTCAGGAAGTTTCTTATTCAGGTCACTGGTTATTGGAAGCTCTGACTGCGATGGTTAAAGTGCACTAAAAGCCTCAGGTTTGGGGTTGTGTCTAATTTGGAACGGTAATGTAGTCCCAAATAACAGGCCGTACGTGGCTCAAACTCTGTCATGGTCTGTTTGAGATCACTAACAGCAAATTAAGTAGAGAGGATTGCCTAGGAAGGAGTAACCATCAATAATGTTCCATGTTTGAAGTGTGACGCTGATATACAGTACCAATCAAAAGTTTGGACACACCTACTCATTCAAGTATTTTTCTTTATTTTTACTATTTTCTACATTCTAGCAAAATAGTGAAGACATCAAAATTATGAAATAACACGTGAAATCATGTAGTATCATGAAGAGCTCCCGAGTGGTGCGGTGGTCTAAGGCACTGCATCTCTGTGCTAGAAGCGTATTACAGACCTTTGTTCGAGTCCAGGCTGTATTACGATTGGCCCCGTGTCGGCCGTAAATGTGAATTTGTTCTTAACTGACTTGTCTGGAAATTTAAAGTGTTAAACAAACTAAAATATTTTTTGATTCTTCAAAGTAGACACCCTTTACTTTGATTACAGCTTTGCACACTCTTGGAATTCTCTTAACCAACTTCATGAGATAGTCACCTGGAATGCATTTCAATAAACAGGTGTGCCTTTTAAAAGTTCATTTGTGGAATTGTTTTCCTTCTTAATTAATGCGTTTGAAACAATCAGTTGTGTTGTGACAAGGTAGGGGTGGTATACAGAAGATAGCCCTATTTGGTAAATGACCAAGTCCATATTATGTTATGAACGGTTCAAATAAGCAAAGAGAAATTACAGTCCATCATCACTTTTAAACCTGTTATGGCTGCAGCCCGACACCGGTACACTTATGACAACATCCAGCTCAGGTGCAGGGCGCGAAATTCAAAATCAATTTTTTTTTATATTTAACTTTCACACATTAATAAGTCCAATACAGCATTTGAATCAATCCAGCCAACATGTCCGATTTTTTAAATGTTTTACAGAGAAAACACCACATATATTTATGTTAGCTCACCACCAAATAAAAAAGAGGACAGACATTTTTCGCAGCACAAGTAGGATGCAAGTAGCATGCACAAGCCAACCTAACTAACCTAGAACCAACCTAAATAACCTAGAAAAAACTACCTCAGATGACAGTCCTATAACATGTTACACAATAAATCTATGTTTTGTTCAAAAAATGTGCATATTTTAGTTATAAATCAGTTTTACATTACTGCTCCCATCATAGCTACAGTCTGAAATCGCACGGGAGTAGCCAGAGAAAATACAGACACCAACGTCAACCACTAATTATACATCATAAAACATTTCAGAAAAATATATGGTGGATAGCTAATGAAAGACAAAGATCGTGTGAATAGAGCCAATATTTCCGATTTTTGAAGTGTTTTACAGCGAAAACACAATATATCGTTATATTAGCTTACTACATTAGCTAGCACACGGCAGCATTGATTCTAGTCAAACGGTAGCATAGCACAGTTCGACAGATATATGAAAAAGCATCCCAAATTGGGTCCTTATCTTTGTTGATTTTCCATCAGAATGTTGTAAAGGGGTCCATTGTCCAGTACAGTCTTTGTTTGGGATCCAGAACGAACTATTTCCCTCTTGAATTAGCAAGCACACTGGCCGTGCGGCGCTAACCTCTCTTTCTTCAAACAATTCTTCCAAAGCATCACGTCTAAAGTCCAGAATAAATTTCAATAATATAATTAAACTATATTGAAAAAACATACTTTAGGATGATTTTGTGACATGTATCAAATAATATCGAAGCCAGAGATCATATTCACCTTTAACGAGCGTTGTCCAGGAGCCGAGTCCATGTTCTACTTCGTGCCCAGAAAAAAAAATAAAGTGCGCAGGTCTCACTCCAAGATGTTGTGTTCAGTCCCTGGACGAGATATTTAAGTCCTTTCTGCTCTCACTTCCGCATGACACCCAGAGGAAGGCGTATGACGTGTTTCTACAGTCCTAAGTGACATGCCCTTTTATAGACAAGCTCTTAAAGAGAGACCTCGCATTTGGAAATCTCAATTCCGGATAGGAAATGGGCTGAAAAAATAGTTCTGTTCCACTTAGAGAAATAATTCAAACGTTTTTAGAAACTAGAGACTGTTTTCTATCCAATAGTAGTAAATATATGCATATTGTAAGAGCAAAAATTGATTAAGAGGTCGTTTGAAAATGTGCACATATTTTCCAGTTTTTCAATACGCCCCCTGCAGCCATAAGAAGTTTTAAGACAGGAAGGTCAGTCAATCCAAGTGCAGTCGCAAAAACCATCAAGCGATATGATGAATCTGGCTCTCATGAGGACCACCACAGGAAAGGAAGACACAGAGTTACCTCTGCTGCAGAGGATAAGTTCATTAGAGTTACCAGCCTCAGAAATTGCAGCCCAAATAAAATGCTTCACAGAGTTCAAGTAACAGACACATCTCAACATCAACTGTTCAGAGGAGACTGTGAATCAGGCCATCATGGTTGAAATGCTGCAAAGAAATCACTACTAAAGGACACAAAAAGAAGAAGAGACTTGCTTGGGCCAAGAAACATGAGAAATGGAAATTAGACTGGTGGAAATCTGTCCTTTGGTCTGATGAGTTCAAATTTGAGAGTTTTAGTTCCAACCACCGTGTATTTGTGAAACGCAGAGTAGGTGAATGGATGATCTCCGCATGTGTGGTTCCCACCGTGAAGCACAGAGGAGGTGTGATGTTGTGGGGGGTGCTTTGCTTTTTAGATTTCAAGGAACACATAACCAGCATGGCTACCACAGCATTCACCACTGGGCTCCCGAGTGGCGCAGCGGTCTAAGGCACTGCATCTCAGTGCAAGAAGCATCACTGCAGTCCCTGGTTTGAATCCAGGCTGCATCACATCAGGCTGTGATTGGGAGTCCCAAAGGGCGGCGCACAATTGGCCCAGCATTGTCCGCGTTTTGCCGGGGTAGGCCGTCATTGTAAATAAGAATTTGTTCTTAACTGACTTGCGATACTCCATCCCATCTGGTTTGCACTTAGTGGGACTATCATTTGTTTTTTGACAGGACAATGACCCAACACACCTCCAGGCTGTGTTAAGGCTATTTGACCAAGAAGAAGAGTGATGGAGTGCTGCATCAGATGACCTCGCCTCCTCAATCACCCGACCTCAACCCAATTGAGATGGTTTGGGATGAGTTGGACCACAGAGTGAAGGAAAAGCAGCCAGTAAGTGCTCAGCATATGTGGGAACTCCTTCAAGACTGTTGGAAAAGCATTCCAGGTGAATCTGGTTGAGAGAATGCCAAGAGTGTTCAAAGCTGTCATCAAGGCAAAGTATGGCTACTTTGAAGAATCTAAATTAGAACATTTATTTGTTGTTTGTTTAACACTTTTTGGGTTACTACATGATTCCATATGTTATTTCATAGTTTTGATGTCTTCACGACTATTCTAGAATGTAGAAAATTTTAAAGAATAAAGAAAAACCCTTGAATGAGTAGGTGTGTCCAAACTTTTGACTGGTACTGTATTTCCAGTGGGGTTTTAGAACAATGCAGATAAAAATGTAATAAATGAGGTGTCAAAATGCTCTATAGCACACAACATAAGATCATCAATGTTCTATTAAATACATTTCTACTGTATCTGAACTAATATACATTATAAAACATACTGTACATTAACTGCTTGTCTAAAGGAATGTTATATGTCATCCTGTTTTTATATGTTTTCTGATATGACACATTAATGAGTGATGGCTATTTAGAAACTGTGAGAAAACCTCTTGACTTCAGAAGAGTGTTCCATCACCCCTGTAGAAAACTCAGTGTTCCCTCAAACGACTGTAGTGCGGGTCCTCAAAAATGCTTGATCAACAAATGCTCATGTTATTCTATTCCTCCCCTGTGCTGCTTGTTTTCTGGAATTACAAGTTGAAGTTCCCAGAACTCTTCTCTATCTTGATTTCTAGATGTGACGTACAGATTTGTATTTGTATTTACTAAGGATCCCCATTAGCTGACTTGGCAGCAGCTACTCTTCTTGGGGTCCAGATGTAATGGGAAGAGAACATTTTCTGCAGCTTGTGACATGACAGCATCTCCCCTGTGTGTGCTGTGTCTGTAAATACTTTAGGATAAGATGCTGCAAGGGTATGTTTTTGTTGGCTCAGCATCTCGCAGCACTGGTGTCTCTGGAGAGAAGTGTTTATTCATCTAAAGTAATTCATCAAGAAAAATGCTGCATATTTAACTAATTAAAGCCTGCTAAAAGATTCATGAGAGCAAATAAGATCAAATTGATTTGTTTTGAGGGTTTGCAGACGTGTTATGTTTTTACAGAATATTGCACAAACATGGCAAACGTGAAAACATACAATCTGCATTTACAAATGAGATAACTCTCATTGCTCTCTAATTTCTCTCTATATTCACTTTCTTCCAAAAACAGTAGCCTACATAAACAGTATCTCCTGACTGGTAGTAGGATCTGACAGAAGTTCCTTCAGCTTCCAGACATGGCTTGAAATTAAACACATACCTTTGAAGTCATTCAATTCAAACCAATGAATAACCTACTACTTCTAAGCCTGTATAGCTATAGCTTTAATAACTGGATATACAAACAATGGTGTGAAAGTTGTGAAGAGAGAGCTTTGATGTAGATACTGTCTGAGTGACCCTACAGTAAGTATGAGTTACGAGGGAGCCCTCAGACTCTGGGGACACAGCAATTCTACTGCCCTGACATGTTCATGATATACAGTACCAGTCAAAAGTTTGTACACACCTACTGATTACAGGAATTTTTCTTTATTTTTACTATTTTCTACATTTTATAATAATAGTAAAGACATCAAAACTATGAAATAACACATATGGCATTATGTAGTAACCAAAAAAGGATTAAACAAATCAAAATATATTTTATATTTGAGATTATTCAAAGTAGCTACCCTTTGCCTTGATGACATCTTTGCACACTCTCACTGGGCAACATTGAGAGAAAGAGGTAGGGCTACAGTACCGTAGCAGTATGTAAACAAATGAACCTTTTTACGTTTGATGAAGTAGAGTATGATCACAACACTCAACCTGACTAAGAGTGGAACTAGCAAATATAGTTGAATGAAATAATCATAAAATTATTTATAGACAAACTAGACATACTGTACAACCTGTGAGATGGGAATGAAAGGGAGGTAGTGCTGGGTCTAGATAAGAGACTTTATTGAAAAGGCTTACTTACTTAACCTGATTAATGGGTTTATTAAACTAAATGATTCACATATTAGAATGGCGCCGAAGGAGATTGCTGCCGTTTTACGATCCCGTAACCAATTGTGCTATTGTGTATGTTTTTCACGTTATTTGTAACGTTTCTTCCACCGTGTCTTATGACCGAAAAGAGCTTTTAGATATCAGGACAGCGATTATCCACCTTGTACTGGAGGAATACATTTTCTTCAACGAGTCGGACAGATGGGAAGGATTTACTTCAGTCGCCCGACAAGGCCCTCGTCCCCATTATTCGCAGGAGAAAGAGACGGAGGTATCGGGGACGAAGGTCCGGGTGCCTTGTAAGGATCCTTTGCGGAGAGGGTAATCTACCGTTACCATCGGTCCTATTAGCCAACATACAAACAATCGATAATAAAAATAGTCAAACTATAATCACGTATATCCGACCAACGGGACATTAAAAACTGTAATATCTTATGTTTCATCGAGTCGTGACTGAATGACATGAATACCATACAGCTGGTGGGTTTTAAGCTTGTTCGGCAGGATAGAACAGTCTATGTATATTTGTAAACGACAGCTGGTGTACGAAATCTAAGGAAGTCTCGAGGTTTGCTCACCTGAGGTAGAGTATCTCATGATAAGCTGTAGACCACACTATTTTCCAAGAGAGTTTTCATCTGTATTTTTCATAGCTGTCTATATACCACCACAAACCGATGCTGGCACTAAGACCGCACTCAATGAGCTGTATACGGCCATAAGCAAACAGGAAAACGCTCATCCAGAGGCGGCACTCCTAGTGGCCGGGGACTTTAATGCAGGGAAAATCTCATCCGTTTTATTTCATTTCTATCCATCATGTTAAATGTGCAACCAGAGGGGGAAAAAAACTCTAGACCACCTTTACTCCACACACAGAGACATGTAAAAAGCTCTCCCTCGCGCTCCATTTGGAAAATCTGACCATAATTCTATCCTCCTGATTCCTGCTTACAGCAGGAAGCACCAGTGACTCTGTCAATAAGAAAGTGGTCAGATGAAGCAGATGCTAAGGTACAGGATTGTATGGTTAGCACAGACTGGGAATATGTTCCGACATTCTTCCAATGTCATTGAGGAGTACACCACATCAGTCACTGGCTTCATCAAAAAGTGCATCGATGACGTCGTCCCCACAGAAACTGTACGTACATACCCCAACCAGAAGCCATGAATTACAAGCAACACCCGCACTGAGCTAAAGAGTAGAGCTGCAGCTTTCAAGGAGCAGGACTCCAACCCGGAAGCTTACAAGAAATCCCTCTATGCCCTCTGACGAACCATCAAACAGGCAAAGCATCAATACAGGACTGAGATCGAATCGTACTACACCGGTTCCGACACTCGTTGGATGTGGCAGTGCTTGCAAACTATTACAGACTAAAAAGGGAAGCACAGCTAAATTACTTCTATGCGCGCTTTGAGGAGAGCAACACTGAAACATGCATGAGAACGTCAGCTGTTCCGGACGACTGTGTGATCATGCTCTCCGTAGCCGATATGAGTAATACCTTTAAACATGTCAACATTCACAAGGCCGCAGAGGGATTCCCAGGACGTGTATTCCGAGCATGCGCTGACCAACTGGCCAGTGTCTTCACTGACATTTTCAACCTGTCCCTGACTGAGTCTGTAATACCAACATGTTTCAAGACCACCATAGTCCCTGTGCCCAGGAACACTAAGTTAACCTGCCTAAATGACTACTGACCCGTAGCATTCACGTCTGTAGCCATGAAGTGCTTTGAAAGGCTGGTCATAGCTCACATCAACACCATTATCCCAGAAATCCTAGACCCACACCAATTTGCATACCGCCCCAACAGATCCACAGATGATGCACTCTCTATTGCACTCCACACTGCCCTTTCCCACCTGGACAAAAGGAACACCTATGTGAGAATGCTATTCATTGACTACAGCTCAGGGTTCAACACCATAGTGCCCTCAAACCTCATTACCTAGCTAAGGACCCTGGGACTAAACACCTCCCTCTGCAACTGGATCCTGGACTTCCTGACGGGCCGCCCCCAGGTGGTAAGGGTAGGTAACAAACACATCCGCCACGCTGATCGTCAACGCGTTCAGTGATGACTGCATGGCCAGTCACGACTCCAACACCATCATCAAGTTTGCCGATGACACAACAGTGGTAGGCCTGGTCACCAACAATGATGAGACAGCCTATAGGGAGGAGGTCAGAGACCTGGCCGTGTGGTGCCAGGACAGCAACCTCTCCCTCAACATGAAAAAGAGAGGATTGTGGACTACAGGAAAAGGAGGATCGAGCATGCCCCCATTCTCATCGATGGGGCTGCAGTGGAACAGGTTGAGTGCTTTAAGTTCCTATGTGTCCACATGACCAACAAACTGTCATGGTCCAAACACACTAAGACAGTCGTGAAGAGGGCTCGACCACACCTATTCCCCCTCAGGAGACTGAAAAAATGTGTCATGTGTCCTCAGATCCTAAAAATGTTCCACAGCTGCACCATCGAGAGCATCCTGACTGGTTGCATCACTGCTTGGTATGGCAACTGCTCGGCCTCCAACTGCAAGGCACTAATTAGGGTAGTGCGTACGGTCCAGTACATCACTGGGACCAAGCTTCCTGCCATCCAGGACCTCTATACCAGGCGGTGTCAAAGGAAGGTCATAAAATTTGTCAACGACTCCAGCCACCAGTTACCGGAGCGCCGGGTCTAGGTCCAAAAGGTTTCTTAACAGCTTCTACCCCCAAGCCATAAGACTCCTGAAGAGCTAATCAAAGGGCTACCCAGTCCCCTCTTTTACGCTGCTGCTATTCTCTGTTTATTATCTATGCATAGTCACTTTAAGTCTACCTACATGTACATATTACCTCAATTACCTCGACTATCCGGCGCATATGACAAATAAAATGTGATTATTCACAATATAAAACCCCAAAAATGAGGCCATATCACCTGTTTTCCATTAACACCTAAACATAATCAACTTCACAGACAAATTCAGTATGTTATACATTGGTTCCTAAAACACTCAACTAAATATATGCCTCCACAGGGTGATACCACAAGCACCTGTTTCCACTGTGTGCCAGTGAGTGGTCAGGAAAGTGAGACATAAATGTTCCTGATGGCTGTCCAAGGACCTTGGGCACTAACTACTATGTTAATAATTACGCTTCATGCACTTGTTTACATGTTTAATGATTCACAGAAAAGGCTGCTCATTCCTCAGAATATAAACAAGGTGGCTGGATCCTAGCTTGAGATGCCCATGTGAAACTAAAATGTTAATGTAAATCTCCCATTAACGTCGGTGCATAATTTACAAGAGTCTGAGTTACCTGTGAATAACCAGAGTGAACACTCCAGATTCAACGTGCAGAGCCACAATCACTGAAGGAGATTGTGTGAAAACCGTGTGAATGGAACCTATAGGTTTACTCTGCCATTGTGACTATATAAATAGCTGGTAATATACACAGAGAATTTCTCCAAATGGTGAAAGGAAAACACATGAATAGTGATGAATAGTTTGATACACGTCACCAATTGCGAAAAGAAAACATGAATCGGGAATAATCGTTTGATACAGGTCATCATTTGCCTAGATTAGAATTCACTCACTTATGTCCTTTACTTAAAAAAAAAATGTTTACTATGTGTTGTATTAAGTTTCAGCCTTTTTTTGTTTTCAGTTCTTTATAGCTTGAGTCCTGTCTGCATCCTACCTACAGATCAAATCAAATCAAATGTATTTATATAGCCCTTCGTACATCAGCTGATATCTCAAAGTGCTGTACAGAAACCCAGCCTAAATCCCCAAACAGCAAGCAATGCAGGTGTAGAAGCACGGTGGCTAGGAAAAACTCCCTAGAAAGGCCAAAACCTAGGAAGAAACCAGGCTATGAGGGGTGGCCAGTCCTCTTCTGGCTGTGCCGGGTGGAGATTATAACAGAACATGGCCAAGATGTTCAAATGTTCATAAATGACCAGCATGGTCAAATAATAATAATCACAGTAGTTATCGAGGGTGCAGCAAGTCAGCATCTCAGGAGTAAATGTCAGTTGGCTTTTTTAGCACGTCCAGTGAACAGGTCAGGGTTTCATAGCTGCAGGCAGAACAGTTGAAACTGAAGCAGCAGCAAGGCCAGGTGGACTGGGGACAGCAAGGAGTCATCATGCCAGGTAATACTGACGCATGGTCCTAGGGCTCAGGTCCTCCGAGAGAGAGAAAGAAAGAGAGAGGGAGAGAATTAGAGAGAGCATACTTAAATTCACACAGGACACCGGATAAGACAGGACAAATCCACCAGATATAACGAACTGACCCTAGCCCCCCGACACATTAACTACTGCCGCATAAATACTGGAGGCTGAGACAGGATCAGACTTTATGTTACAGAATAGTGAAAAACATAAGAATTTAAAGAATTTGAAGAATTTATAGTTGTCAGAATGGCTGTGTTGTCTTAGGCGCCAGACTCAAAGTGAAAAGTCTTCCTGGTTATAGGGGTATTCTGGTCTCCGATTGGAGGAGAGGGTTCAAATCTCTCTTCTGACACAGCTTTTGCCTTAAAAAGTAGCTGTGTATCAACACAGAGAATTTCTCCAAATGGTGAAAGGAAAACACATGAACAGTGATTAAGAGTTTATAGATGTCATAATCTGAGAACAGAAAACACATGAAACGGGAATAATGGTTTGATACAGGTCATCATATGCCTAGTTTAGAATTCAAAAAGTTACTAAATTCCTTTAAAAAAATGTTTTTTACTATATCTTTCATTACCTTTTAAAAAAAAAATATTTTCCGTTCTTTGTATCTAAAGATCTGCATGTTTCCATCAGACATATCAGACTTTATGTAACAGAATCGTGAAAGATGTGAATTTCAAAATTTCAGATTTGTCAGGATGGCCGAGTGGCTCAAGGTGAGGTGAGAAACCTTCCTGGTTATACGGGTATTCTTGTCTCCGACTGGAGGCGAGGGTTCAAATCCCTCTTCTGACACAAATCTTGCCTAAAAAGGTAGCTTTTGGTAAACACCAAGAAATTCTCCAAATGGTGAAAGGAAAACGCATGAACAGTGATTAAGAGTTTATAGATGTCATAATCTGAGAACAGAAAACACATGAAACGGGAATAATGGTTTGATACCGGTCATCATATGCCTATTTTAGAATTCAAAAAGTTACTCAATTCCTTTAAAAAAATGTTTTTTACTATATCTTTCATTACCTTTTAACATTTTTTTCTTTTCCCTTCTTTGTATCTAAAGATCCTCATGTTTCCATCAGACATATCAGACTTTATGTAACAGAATCGTGAAAGATGTGAATTTCAGAACTTCAGAGTTGTCAGGATGGCCGAGTGGTCTAAGGCACCAGACTCAAGGTTGAGAATTCTTCCTGGTTATACGGGTATTCTGATCTCCGACTGGAGGCGAGGGTTGAAATCCCTCTTCTGACACAGATTTTGCCTAAAAAAGTAGCTTTTGGTCAACACCAAGAAATTCTCCAAATGGTGAAAGGAAAACGCATGAACAGTGATTAAGAGTTTATAGATGTCATAATCTGAGAACAGAAAACACATGAAACGGGAATAATGGTTTGATACAGGTCATCATATGCCTAGTTTAGAATTCAAAAAGTTACTCAATTCCTTTAAAAAACTGTTTTTTACTATATCTTTCATTACCTTTTAACATTTTTTTCTTTTCCGTTCTTGTATCTAAAGATCTGCATGTTTCCATCAGACATATCAGACTTTATGTAACAGAATCGTGAAAGATGTGAATTTCAAAACTTCAGAGTTGTCAGGATGGCCGAGTGGTCTAAGGCGCCAGACTCAAGGTGAGAAACCTTCCTGGTTTTACGGGTATTCTGGTCTCCGACTGGAGGCGAGGGTTCAAATCCCTCTTCTGACACAAATTTTGCCTAAAAAGGTAGCTTTTGGTAAACACCAAGAAATTCTCCAAATGGTGAAAGGAAAACGCATGAACAGTGATTAAGAGTTTATAGATGTCATAATCTGAGAACAGAAAACACATGAAACGGGAATAATGGTTCGATACAGGTCATCATATGCCTAGTTTAGAATTCAAAAAGTTACTCAATTCCTTTAAAAAAATGTTTTTTACTATATCTTTCATTACCTTTTAACATTTTTTTCATTTCCGTTCTTTGTATCTTAAGATCTGCAATTTTCCAACAGACATATCAGACATTATGTTACAGAATCGTGAAAAAATATGAATTTTATGGCTTCATAGCTGTCAGGATGGCCGAGTGGTCTAAGGCGCCTGACTCAAGGAGAGAAACCTTCCTGGATGTAAGGGTATTCTGGTCTCTGACTGGAGGCGAGGGTTCAAATCTCTCTTCTGACAGCACTTGCCTAAAAAAGTATATTTTTGTCAACACCGAGAATTTCTCCAAATGGTGAAAGGAAAACGCATGAACAGTGATTAAGAGTTTATAGATGTCATAATTTGAGAACAGAAAACACATGAAACGTGAATAATCGTTTGATACAGGTCATCATATGCCTAGCTTAGAATTCACTCACTTCTTCAATTTCCTTAAAAAATGTTTTTACTCTATCTTTCATTTGCTTTTGGCATTTTTTTGTTGTCTGTTCTTTGTATCTTCAGTTCTGCATGTTTCCATCAGACATATCAGACTTTATGTTACAGAATCCTGAAAAACATATTAATATTAAGGTTTCATAGTTGTCAGGATGGCCGAGTGGTCTAAGGCGCCAGACTCAAGGTGAGAAACCTTCTTGGTTATAAGGGTATTCTCGTCTCCGACTGGAGGCGAGGGTACAAATCCCTATTCTGACAGCACTTGCCTAAAAAAAGTATATTTTGGTCAACACCGAGAATTTCTCCAAAGGTTGAAAGGGAAACACATGAACAGTGATTAATAGTTTGATAGATGTCATAATTTGAGAACAGAAAACACATGAAACGTGAATAATCGTTCGATACAGGTCATCATATGCCTAGCTTAGAATTCACTCACTTCTTCAATTTCCTTAAAAAATGTTTTTACTCTATCTTTCATTTGCTTTTGGTATTTTTTTGTTGTCTATTCTTTGTATTTTCAGTTCTGCATGTTTCCATCAGACATATCAGACTTTATGTTACAGAATCCTGAAAAAAATATTAATATTAAGGTTTCATAGTTGTCAGGATGGCCGAGTGGTCTAAGGCGCCAGACTCAAGGTGAGAAACCTTCTTGGTTATAAGGGTATTCTGGTCTCCGACTGGAGGCGAGGGTTCAAATCCCTCTTCTGACACAGATTTTGCCTAAAAAAGTAGCTTTTGGTCAACACCAAGAAATTCTCCAAATGGTGAAAGGAAAACGCATGAACAGTGATTAAGAGTTTATAGATGTCATAATCTGAGAACAGAAAACACATGAAACGGGAATAATGGTTTGATACAGGTCATCATATGCCTAGTTTAGAATTCAAAAAGTTATTCAATTCCTTTAAAAAAATGTTTTTTACTATATCTTTCATTACCTTTTAACATTTTTTTCTTTTCCGTTCTTTGTATCTAAAGATCTGCATGTTTCCATCAGACATATCAGACTTTATGTAACAGAATCTTGAAAGATGTGAATTTCAAAACTTCAGAGTTATCAGGATGGCCGAGTGGTCTAAGGCGCCAGACTCAAGTTGAGAAACCATTCTGGATGTAAGGGTATTCTGGTCTCTGAATGGAGGCGAGGTTTCAAATCCCTCTTCTGACAGCACTTGCCTAAAAAAGTATATTTTTGTCAACACCGAGAATTTCTCCAAAGGTTGAAAGGGAAACACATGAACAGTGATTAATAGTTTGATAGATGTCATAATTTGAGAACAGAAAACACATGAAACGTGAATAATCGTTCGATACAGGTCATCATATGCCTAGCTTAGAATTCACTCACTTCTTCAATTTCCTTAAAAAATGTTTTTACTCTATCTTTCATTTGCTTTTGGCATTTTTTTGTTGTCTGTTCTTTGTATCTTCAGTTCTGCATGTTTCCATCAGACATATCAGACTTTATGTTACAGAATCCTGAAAAACATATTAATATTAAGGTTTCATAGTTGTCAGGATGGACGAGTTGTCTAAGGCGCCAGACTCAAGGTGAGAAACTTTCTTGGTTATAAGGGTATTCTGGTGTCCGACTGGATGCGAGCGTTCAAATCCCTCTTCTGACACAGATTTTGCCTAAAAAAGTAGCTTTTGGTCAACACCAAGAAATTCTCCAAATGGTGAAAGGAAAACGCATGAACAGTGATTAAGAGTTTATAGATGTCATAATCTGAGAACAGAAAACACATGAAACGGGAATAATGGTTTGATACAGGTCATCATATGCCTAGTTTAGAATTCAAAAAGTTACTCAATTCCTTTAAAAAAATGTTTTTTACTATATCTTTCATTACCTTTTAACATTTTTTTCTTTTCCGTTCTTTGTATCTAAAGATCTGCATGTTTCCATCAGACATATCAGACTTTATGTAACAGAATCGTGAAAGATGTGAATTTCAAAACTTCATAGATGTCAGGATGGCCGAGTGGTCTAAGGCGCCAGACTCAAGGTGAGAAACCTTCTTGGTTATAAGGGTATTCTGTTCTCCGACTGGAGGCGAATGTTCAAATCCCTCTTCTGACACAGATTTTGCCTAAAAAAGTAGCTTTTGGTCAACACCAAGAAATTCTCCAAATGGTGAAAGGAAAACGCATGAACAGTGATTAAGAGTTTATAGATGTCATAATCTGAGAACAGAAAACACATGAAACGGGAATAATGGTTTGATACCGGTCATCATATGCCTAGTTTAGAATTCAAAAAGTTACTCAATTCCTTTAAAAAACTGTTTTTTACTATATCTTTCATTACCTTTTAACATTTTTTTCTTTTCCGTTCTTTGTATCTTAAGATCTGCAATTTTCCAACAGACATATCAGACATTATGTTACAGAATCGTGAAAAAATATGAATTTTATGGCTTCATATCTGTCAGGATGGGCGAGTGGTCTAAGTCGCCAGACTTAAGGAGAGAAACCTTCTTGGTTATAAGGGTATTCTGTTCTCCGACTGGAGGCGAGGGTTCAAATCCCTCTTCTGACACAGATTTTGCCTAAAAAAGTTGCTTTTGGTCAACACCAAGAAATTCTCCAAATGGTGAAAGGAAAACGCATGAACAGTGATTAAGAGTTTATAGATGTCATAATCTGAGAACAGAAAACACATGAAACGGGAATAATGGTTTGATACCGGTCATCATATGCCTAGTTTAGAATTCAAAAAGTTACTCAATTCCTTTAAAAAACAGTTTTTTACTATATCTTTCATTACCTTTTAACATTTTTTTCTTTTCCGTTCTTTGTATCTTAAGATCTGCAATTTTCCAACAGACATATCAGACATTATGTTACAGAATCGTGAAAAAATATGAATTTTATGGCTTCATATCTGTCAGGATGGGCGAGTGGTCTAAGGCGCCAGACTTAAGGAGAGAAACCTTACTGGATGTAAGGGTATTCTGGTCTCTGACTGGAGGCGAGGGTTCAAATCCCTCTTCTGACAGCACTTGCTTAAAAAAGTATAATTTTGTCAACACCGAGAATTTCTCCAAAGGTTGAAAGGGAAACACATGAACAGTGATTAATAGTTTGATAGATGTCATAATTTGAGAACAGAAAACACATGAAACGTGAATAATCGTTCGAGACAGGTCATCATATGCCTAGCTTAGAATTCACTCACTTCTTCAATTTCCTTAAAAAATGTTTTTACTCTATCTTTCATTTGCTTTTGGCATTTTTTTGTTGTCTGTTCTTTGTATCTTCAGTTCTGCATGTTTCCATCAGACATATCAGACTTTATGTTACAGAATCCTGAAAAACATATTAATATTAAGGTTTCATTGTTGTCAGGATGGCCGAGTGGTCTAAGGCGCCAGACTCAAGGTGAGAAACCTTCTTGGTTAAAAGGGTATTCTGGTCTCCAACTGGAGGCGAGGGTTCAAATCCCTCTTCTGACACAGATTTTGCCTAAAAAGGTAGCTTTTGGTCAACACCAAGAAATTCTCCAAATGGTGAAAGGAAAACGCATGAACAGTGATTAAGAGTTTATAGATGTCATAATCTGAGAACAGAAAACACATGAAACGGGAATAATGGTTTGATACAGGTCATCATATGCCTAGTTTAGAATTCAAAAAGTTACTCAATTCCTTTAAAAAACTGTTTTTTACTATATCTTTCATTACCTTTTAACATTTTTTTCTTTTCCGTTCTTTGTATCTTAAGATCTGCAATTTTCCAACAGACATATCAGACATTATGTTACAGAATCGTGAAAAAATATGAATTTTATGTCTTCATATCTGTCTGGATGGCCGAGTGGTCTAAGGCGCCAGACTCAAGGAGAGAAACCTTACTGGATGTAAGGGTATTCTGGTCTCTGACTGGAGGTGAGGGTTCAAATCCCTCTTCTGACAGCACTTGCCTAAAAAAGTATATTTTTGTCAACACCGAGAATTTCTCCAAAGGTTGAAAGGGAAACACATGAACAGTGATTAATAGTTTGATAGATGTTATAATTTGAGAACAGAAAACACATGAAACGTGAATAATCGTTCGATACAGGTCATCATATGCCTAGCTTAGAATTCACTCACTTCTTCAATTTCCTTAAAAAATGTTTTTACTCTATCTTTCATTTGCTTTTGGCATTTTTTTGTTGTCTGTTCTTTGTATCTTCAGTTCTGCATGTTTCCATCAGACATATCAGACTTTATGTTACAGAATCCTGAAAAACATATTAATATTAAGGTTTCATAGTTGGCAGGATGGCCGAGTCGTCTAAGGCGCCAGACTCAAGGTGAGAAACCTTCATGGTTATAAGGGTATTCTGGTCTCCGACTGGAGGTGAGGGTTCAAATCCCTCTTCTGACACAGATTTTGCTTAAAAAAGTAGCTTTTGGTAAACACCAAGAAATTCTCCAAATGGTGAAAGGAAAACGCATGAACAGTGATTAAGAGTTTATAGATGTCATAATCTGAGAACAGAAAACACATGAAACGGGAATAATGGTTTGATACAGGTCATCATATGCCTAGATTAGAATTCAAAAAGTTACTCAATTCCTTTAAAAAAAATGTTTTTTACTATATCTTTCATTACCTTTTAACATTTTTTTCTTTTCCGTTCTTTGTATCTAAAGATCTGCATGTTTCCATCAGAAATATCAGACTTTATGTAACAGAATCGTGAAAGATGTGAATTTCAAAACTTCAGAGTTGTCAGGATGGCCGAGTCGTCTAAGGCGCCAGACTCAAGGTGAGAAACCTTCTTGGTTATAAGGGTATTCTGGTCTCCGACTGGAGGTGAGGGTTCAAATCCCTCTTCTGACACAGATTTTGCTTAAAAAAGTAGCTTTTGGTAAACACCAAGAAATTCTCCAAATGGTGAAAGGAAAACGCATGAACAGTGATTAAGAGTTTATAGATGTCATAATCTGAGAACAGAAAACACATGAAACGGGAATAATGGTTTGATACAGGTCATCATATGCCTAGTTTAGAATTCAAAAAGTTACTCAATTCCTTTAAAAAAATGTTTTTTACTATATCTTTCATTACCTTTTAAAAAAAAAATATTTTCCGTTCTTTGTATCTAAAGATCTGCATGTTTCCATCAGACATATCAGACTTTATGTAACAGAATCGTGAAAGATGTGAATTTCAAAATTTCAGAGTTGTCAGGATGGACGAGTGGCTCAAGGTGAGGTGAGAAACCTTCCTGGTTATACGGGTATTCGTGTCTCCGACTGGAGGCGAGGGTTCAAATCCCTCTTCTGACACAAATCTTGCCTAAAAAGGTAGCTTTTGGTCAACACCAAGAAATTCTCCAAATGGTGAAAGGAAAACGCATGAACAGTGATTAAGAGTTTATAGATGTCATAATCTGAGAACAGAAAACACATGAAACGGGAATAATGGTTTGATACAGGTCATCATATGCCTAGTTTAGAATTCAAAAAGTTACTCAATTCCTTTAAAAAAATGTTTTTTACTATATCTTTCATTACCTTTTAAAAAAAAAATATTTTCCGTTCTTTGTATCTAAAGATCTGCATGTTTCCATCAGACATATCAGACTTTATGTAACAGAATCGTGAAAGATGTGAATTTCAAAATTTCAGAGTTGTCAGGATGGCCGAGTGGCTCAAGGTGAGGTGAGAAACCTTCCTGGTTATACGGGTATTCTTGTCTCCGACTGGAGGCGAGGGTTCAAATCCCTCTTCTGACACAAATCTTGCCTAAAAAGGTAGCTTTTGGTAAACACCAAGAAATTCTCCAAATGGTGAAAGGAAAACGCATGAACAGTGATTAAGAGTTTATAGATGTCATAATCTGAGAACAGAAAACACATGAAACGGGAATAATGGTTTGATACCGGTCATCATATGCCTATTTTAGAATTCAAAAAGTTACTCAATTCCTTTAAAAAAATGTTTTTTACTATATCTTTCATTACCTTTTAACATTTTTTTCTTTTCCCTTCTTTGTATCTAAAGATCCTCATGTTTCCATCAGACATATCAGACTTTATGTAACAGAATCGTGAAAGATGTGAATTTCAGAACTTCAGAGTTGTCAGGATGGCCGAGTGGTCTAAGGCACCAGACTCAAGGTTGAGAATTCTTCCTGGTTATACGGGTATTCTGATCTCCGACTGGAGGCGAGGGTTGAAATCCCTCTTCTGACACAGATTTTGCCTAAAAAAGTAGCTTTTGGTCAACACCAAGAAATTCTCCAAATGGTGAAAGGAAAACGCATGAACAGTGATTAAGAGTTTATAGATGTCATAATCTGAGAACAGAAAACACATGAAACGGGAATAATGGTTCGATACAGGTCATCATATGCCTAGTTTAGAATTCAAAAAGTTACTCAATTCCTTTAAAAAAATGTTTTTTACTATATCTTTCATTACCTTTTAACATTTTTTTCATTTCCGTTCTTTGTATCTTAAGATCTGCAATTTTCCAACAGACATATCAGACATTATGTTACAGAATCGTGAAAAAATATGAATTTTATGGCTTCATAGCTGTCAGGATGGCCGAGTGGTCTAAGGCGCCTGACTCAAGAAGAGAAACCTTCCTGGATGTAAGGGTATTCTGGTCTCTGACTGGAGGCGAGGGTTCAAATCTCTCTTCTGACAGCACTTGCCTAAAAAAGTATATTTTTGTCAACACCGAGAATTTCTCCAAATGGTGAAAGGAAAACGCATGAACAGTGATTAAGAGTTTATAGATGTCATAATTTGAGAACAGAAAACACATGAAACGTGAATAATCGTTTGATACAGGTCATCATATGCCTAGCTTAGAATTCACTCACTTCTTCAATTTCCTTAAAAAATGTTTTTACTCTATCTTTCATTTGCTTTTGGCATTTTTTTGTTGTCTGTTCTTTGTATCTTCAGTTCTGCATGTTTCCATCAGACATATCAGACTTTATGTTACAGAATCCTGAAAAACATATTAATATTAAGGTTTCATAGTTGTCAGGATGGCCGAGTGGTCTAAGGCGCCAGACTCAAGGTGAGAAACCTTCTTGGTTATAAGGGTATTCTCGTCTCCGACTGGAGGCGAGGGTACAAATCCCTATTCTGACAGCACTTGCCTAAAAAAAGTATATTTTGGTCAACACCGAGAATTTCTCCAAAGGTTGAAAGGGAAACACATGAACAGTGATTAATAGTTTGATAGATGTCATAATTTGAGAACAGAAAACACATGAAACGTGAATAATCGTTCGATACAGGTCATCATATGCCTAGCTTAGAATTCACTCACTTCTTCAATTTCCTTAAAAAATGTTTTTACTCTATCTTTCATTTGCTTTTGGTATTTTTTTGTTGTCTATTCTTTGTATTTTCAGTTCTGCATGTTTCCATCAGACATATCAGACTTTATGTTACAGAATCCTGAAAAACATATTAATATTAAGGTTTCATAGTTGGCAGGATGGCCGAGTCGTCTAAGGCGCCAGACTCAAGGTGAGAAACCTTCATGGTTATAAGGGTATTCTGGTCTCCGACTGGAGGTGAGGGTTCAAATCCCTCTTCTGACACAGATTTTGCTTAAAAAAGTAGCTTTTGGTAAACACCAAGAAATTCTCCAAATGGTGAAAGGAAAACGCATGAACAGTGATTAAGAGTTTATAGATGTCATAATCTGAGAACAGAAAACACATGAAACGGGAATAATGGTTTGATACAGGTCATCATATGCCTAGTTTAGAATTCAAAAAGTTACTCAATTCCTTTAAAAAAAATGTTTTTTACTATATCTTTCATTACCTTTTAACATTTTTTTCTTTTCCGTTCTTTGTATCTAAAGATCTGCATGTTTCCATCAGAAATATCAGACTTTATGTAACAGAATCGTGAAAGATGTGAATTTCAAAACTTCAGAGTTGTCAGGATGGCCGAGTCGTCTAAGGCGCCAGACTCAAGGTGAGAAACCTTCTTGGTTATAAGGGTATTCTGGTCTCCGACTGGAGGTGAGGGTTCAAATCCCTCTTCTGACACAGATTTTGCTTAAAAAAGTAGCTTTTGGTAAACACCAAGAAATTCTCCAAATGGTGAAAGGAAAACGCATGAACAGTGATTAAGAGTTTATAGATGTCATAATCTGAGAACAGAAAACACATGAAACGGGAATAATGGTTTGATACAGGTCATCATCATATGCCTAGTTTAGAATTCAAAAAGTTACTCAATTCCTTTAAAAAAAATGTTTTTTACTATATCTTTCATTACCTTTTAACATTTTTTTCTTTTCCGTTCTTTGTATCTTAAGATCTGCAATTTTCCAACAGACATATCAGACATTATGTTACAGAATCGTGAAAAAATATGAATTTTATGGCTTCATAGCTGTCAGGATGGCCGAGTGGTCTAAGGCGCCAGACGCAAGGAGAGAAACCTTCCTGGATGTAAGGGTATTCTGGTCTCTGACTGGAGGCGAGGGTTCAAATCCCTCTTCTGACAGCACTTGCCTAAAAAAGTATATTTTTGTCAACACCGAGAATTTCTCCAAAGGTTGAAAGGGAAACACATGAACAGTGATTAATAGTTTGATAGATGTCATAATTTGAGAACAGAAAACACATGAAACGTGAATAATCGTTCGATACAGGTCATCATATGCCTAGCTTAGAATTCACTCACTTCTTCAATTTCCTTAAAAAATGTTTTTACTCTGTCTTTCATTTGCTTTTGGCATTTTTTTGTTGTCTGTTCTTTGTATCTTCAGTTCTGCATGTTTCCATCAGACATATCAGACTTTATGTTACAGAATCCTGAAAAACATATTAATATTAAGGTTTCATAGTTGTCAGGATTGCCGAGTGGTCTAAGGCGCCAGACTCAAGGTGAGAAACCTTCTTGGTTATAAGGGTATTCTGGTCTCTGACTAGAGGTGAGGGTTCAAATCCCTCTTCTGACAAAGATTTTGCCTAAAAAAGTAGCTTTTGGTAAACACCAAGAAATTCTCCAAATTGTGAAAGGAAAACGCATGAACAGTGATTAAGAGTTTATAGATGTCATAATCTGAGAACAGAAAACACATGAAACGGGAATAATGGTTTCATACAGGTCATCATATGCCTAGTTTAGAATTCAAAAAGTAACTAAATTCCTTTAAAAAAATGTTTTTTACTATATCTTTCATTACCTTTTAACATTTTTTTCTTTTCCGTTCTTTGTATCTAAAGATCTGCATGTTTCCATCAGACATATCAGACTTTATGTAACAGAATCGTGAAAGATGTGAATTTCAAAGCTTCAGAGTTGTCAGGATGGCCGAGTGGTCTAAGGCGCCAGACTCGAGGGTGAGAAACCTTCCTGGGTATTCTGGTCTCCGACTGGAGGCGAGGGTTCAAAACCCTCTTCTGACACAGATTTTGCCTAAAAAAGTAGCTTTTGGTCAACACCAAGAAATTCTCCAAATGGTGAAAGGAAAACGCATGAACAGTGATTAAGAGTTTATAGATGTCATAATCTGAGAACAGAAAACACATGAAACGGGAATAATGGTTTCATACAGGTCATCATATGCCTAGTTTAGAATTCAAAAAGTTACAAAATTCCTTTAAAAAACTGTTTTTTACTATATCTTTCATTACCTTTTAACATTTTTTTCTTTTCCGTTCTTTGTATCTTAAGATCTGCAATTTTCCAACAGACATATCAGACATTATGTTACAGAATCGTGAAAAAATATTAATTTTTATGGCTTCATAGCTGTCAGGATGGCCGATTGGTCTAAGGCGCCAGACTCAAGGAGAGAAACCTTCCTGGATGTAAGGGTATTCTGGTCTCTGACTGGAGGCGAGGGTTCAAATCCCTCTTCTGACAGCACTTGCCTAAAAAAGTATATTTTTGTCAACACCGAGAATTTCTCCAAAGGTTGAAAGGGAAACACATGAACAGTGATTAATAGTTTGATAGATGTCATAATTTGAGAACAGAAAACACATGAAACGTGAATAATCGTTCGATACAGGTCATCATATGCCTAGCTTAGAATTCACTCACTTCTTCAATTTCCTTAAAAAATGTTTTTACTCTATCTTTCATTTGCTTTTGGCATTTTTTTGTTGTCTGTTCTTTGTATCTTCAGTTCTGCATGTTTCCATCAGACATATCAGACTTTATGTTACAGAATCCTGAAAAACATATTAATATTAACATTTCATAGTTATCAGGATGGCCGAGTGGTCTAAGGCGCCAGACTCAAGGTGAGAAACCTTCTTGGTTATAAGGGTATTCTGGTCTCCGACTGGAGGTGAGGGTTCAAATCCCTCTTCTGACACAGATTTTGCCTAAAAAAGTAGCTTTGGTAACACCAAGAAATTCTCCAAATGGTGAAAGGAAAATGCATGAACAGTGATTAAGAGTTTATAGATGTCATAATCTGAGAACAGAAAACACATGAAACGGGAATAATGGTTTGATACAGGTCATCTAGTTGCCTAGTTTAGAATTCAAAAAGTTACTAAATTCCTTTAAAAAAATGTTTTTTACTATATCTTTCATTACGTTTTAACATTTTTTTCTTTTCCGTTCTTTGTATCTAAAGATCTGCATGTTTCCATCAGACATATCAGACTTTATGTTACAGAATCCTGAAAAACATATTAATATTAACATTTCATAGTTGTCAGGATGGCCGAGTGGTCTAAGGCGCCAGACTCAAGGTTGAGAAACCTTCCTGGTTGTACGGGTATTCGGTCTCCGACTGGAGGCGAGGGTTCAAATCCCTCTTCTGACACAGATTTTGCCTAAAAAAGTAGCTTTTGGTCAACACCAAGAAATTCTCCAAATGGTGAAAGGAAAACGCATGAACAGTGATTAAGAGTTTATAGATGTCATAATCTGAGAACAGAAAACACATGAAACGGGAATAATGGTTTGATACAGGTCATCATATGCCTAGTTTAGAATTCAAAAAGTTACAAAATTCCTTTAAAAAACAGTTTTTTACTATATCTTTCATTACCTTTTAACATTTTTTTCTTTTCCGTTCTTTGTATCTTAAGATCTGCAATTTTCCAACAGACATATCAGACATTATGTTACAGAATCGTGAAAAAAAATTAATTTTTATGGCTTTATAGCTGTCGGGATGGCCGATTGGTCTAAGGCGCCAGACTCAAGGAGAGAAACCTTCCTGGATGTAAGGGTATTCTGGTCTCTGACTGGAGGCGAGGGTTCAAATCCCTCTTCTGACAGCACTTGCCTAAAAAGGTGTATTTTTGTCAACACTGAGAATTTCTCCAAAGGTTGAAAGGGAAACACATGAACAGTGATTAATAGTTTGATAGATGTCATAATTTGAGAACAGAAAACACATGAAACGTGAATAATCGTTCGATACAGGTCATCATATGCCTAGCTTAGAATTCACTCACTTCTTCAATTTCCTTAAAAAATGTTTTTACTCTATCTTTCATTTGCTTTTGGCATTTTTTTGTTGTCTGTTCTTTGTATTTTCAGTTCTGCATGTTTCCATCAGACATATCAGACTTTATGTTACAGAATCCTGAAAAACATATTAATATTAAGGTTTCATAGTTGTCAGGATGGCCGAGTGGTCTAAGGCGCCAGACTCAAGGTGAGAAACCTTCTTGGTTATAAGGGTATTCTGGTCTGCGACTGGAGGCGAGTGTTCAAATCCCTCTTCTGACAGATTTTGCCTAAAAAAGTAGCTTTTGGTCAACACCAAGAAATTCTCCAAATGGTGAAAGGAAAACGCATGAACAGTGATTAAGAGTTTATAGATGTCATAATCTGAGAACAGAAAACACATGAAACGGGAATAATGGTTTGATACAGGTCATCATATGCCTAGTTTAGAATTCAAAAAGTTACTCAATTCCTTTAAAAAAATGTTTTTTACTATATCTTTCATTACCTTTTAACATTTTTTTCTTTTCCGTTCTTTGTATCTAAAGATCTGCATGTTTCCATCAGACATATCAGACTTTATGTAACAGAATCGTGAAAGATGTGAATTTCAAAACTTCAGAGTTGTCAGGATGGCCGAGTGGTCTAAGGCGCCAGACTCAAGGTGAGAAACCTTCCTGGTTATAAGGGTATTCTGGTCTCCGACTGGAGGCGAGGTTTCAAATCCCTCTTCTGACACAAATTTTGCCTAAAAAGGTAGCTTTTGAAATTCTCCAAATGGTGAAAGGAAAACGCATGAACAGTGATTAAGAGTTTATAGATGTCATAATCTGAGAACAGAAAACACATGAAACGGGAATAATGGTTCGATACAGGTCATCATATGCCTAGTTTAGAATTCAAAAAGTTACTCAATTCCTTTAAAAAAATGTTTTTTACTATATCTTTCATTACCTTTTAACATTTTTTTCATTTCCGTTCTTTGTATCTTAAGATCTGCAATTTTCCAACAGACATATCAGACATTATGTTACAGAATCGTGAAAAAATATGAATTTTATGGCTTCATAGCTGTCAGGATGGCTGAGTGGTCTAAGGCGCCAGACTCAAGGAGAGAAACCTTCCTGGATGTAAGGGTTTCTGGTCTCTGACTGGAGGCGAGAGTTCAAATCCCTCTTCTGACAGCACTTGCCTAAAAAAGTATATTTTTGTCAACACGAGAATTTCTCCAAAGGTTGAAAGGGAAACACATGAACAGTGATTAATAGTTGGATAGATGTCATAATTTGAGAACAGAAAACACATGAAACGTGAATAATCGTTCGATACAGGTCATCATATGCCTAGCTTAGAATTCACTCACTTCTTCAATTTCCTTAAAAAATGTTTTTACTCTATCTTTCATTTGCTTTTGGCATTTTTTTGTTGTCTGTTCTTTGTATCTTCAGTTCTGCATGTTTCCATCAGACATATCAGACTTTATGTTACAGAATCCTGAAAAACATATTAATATTTAGGTTTCATAGTTGTCAGGATGGCCGAGTGGTCTAAGGCGCCAGACTCAAGGTGAGAAACCTTCCTGGTTGTAAGGGTATTCTGGTCTCCGAATTGGAGGCGAGGGTTCAAACCCCTCTTCTGACACAGCTTTTGCCTAAAAAAGTAGCTTTTGGTCAACACTGAGAAATTCTCCAAATGGTGAAAGGAAAACGCATGAACAGTTATTAAGAGTTTATAGATGTCATAATCTGAGAACAGAAAACACATGAAACGGGAATAATGGTTCGATACAGGTCATCATATGCCTAGTATAGATTTCAAAAAGTTACTCAATTCCTTTAAAAAAATGTTTTTTACTATATCTTTCATTACCTTTTAACATTTTTTTCTTTTCCGTTCTTTGTATCTTAAGATCTGCAATTTTCCATCAGACATATCAGACTTTATGTTACAGAATCGTGAAAAAATATGAATTTTATGGCCTCATAGCTGTCAGGATGGCCAAGTGGTCTAAGGCGCAGACTCAAGGTTAGAAACCTTCCTGGCTATAAGGGTATTCTGGTCTCCGACTGGAGGCGAGGGTTCAAATCCCTCTTCTGACAGCACTTGCCTAAAAAAGTATGTTTTTGTCAACACCGAGAAATTCTCCAAATGGTGAAAGGAAAACGCATGAACAGTGATTAAGAGTTTATAGATGTCATAATCTGAGAACAGAAAACACATGAAACGGGAATAATGGTTCGATACAGGTCATCATATGCCTAGTTTAGATTTCAAAAAGTTACTCAATTCCTTTAAAAAAATGTTTTTCACTATATCTTTCATTACCTTTATACATTTTTTTCTTTTCCGTTCTTTGTATCTTAAGATCTGCAATTTTCCATCAGACATATCAGACTTTATGTTACAGAATCGTGAAAAAATATGAATTTTATGGCTTCATAGCTGTCAGGATGGCCGAGTGGTCTAAGGCGCCAGACTCAAGGTGAGAAACCTTCCTGGTTATAAGGGTATTCTGGTCTCTGACTGGAGGCGAGGGTTCAAATCCCTCTTATGACACAACTTTTGCCTAAAAAAGTAGCTTTTGGTCAACACCGAGAAATTCTCCAAAGGTTGAAAGGGAAACACATGAACAGTGATTAATAGTTTGATAGATGTCATAATTTGAGAACAGAAAACACATGAACGTGAATAATCGTTCGATACAGGTCATCATATGCCTAGCTTAGAATTCACTCACTTCTTCAATTTCCTTAAAAAATGTTTTTACTCTATCTTTCATTTGCTTTTGGCATTTTTTTGTTTTCTGTTCTTTGTATCTTCAGTTCTGCATGTTTCCATCAGACATATCAGACTTTATGTTACAGAATCCTGAAAAACATATTAATATTAATGTTTCATAGTTGTCAGGATGGCCGAGTGGTCTAAGGCGCCAGACTCAAGGTGAGAAACCTTCCTGGTTATAAGGGTATTCTGGTCTCCAACTGGAGGCGAGGGTTCAAATCCCTCTTCTGACACATCTTTTGCCTAAAAAAGTAGCTTTTGGTCAACACCGAGAAATTCTCCAAAGGTTGAAAGGGAAACACATGAACAGTGATTAATAGTTTGATAGATGTCATAATTTGAGAACAGAAAACACATGAACGTGAATAATCGTTCGATACAGGTCATCATATGCCTAGCTTAGAATTCACTCACTTCTTCAATTTCCTTAAAAAATGTTTTTACTCTATCTTTCATTTGCTTTTGGCATTTTTTTGTTGTCTGTTCTTTGTATCTTCAGTTCTGCATGTTTCCATCAGACATATCAGACTTTATGTTACAGAATCCTGAAAAACATATTAATATTAATGTTTCATAGTTGTCAGGATGGCCGAGTGGTCTAAGGCGCCAGACTCAAGGTGAGAAACCTTCCTGGTTATAAGGGTATTCTGGTCTCCAACTGGAGGCGAGGCTTCAAATCCCTCTTCTGACACATCTTTTGCCTAAAAAAGTAGCTTTTGGTCAACACCGAGAAATTCTCCAAAGGTTGAAAGGGAAACACATGAACAGTGATTAATAGTTTGATAGATGTCATAATTTGAGAACAGAAAACACATGAACGTGAATAATCGTTCGATACAGGTCATCATATGCCTAGCTTAGAATTCACTCACTTCTTCAATTTCCTTAAAAAATGTTTTTACTCTATCTTTCATTTGCTTTTGGCATTTTTTTGTTGTCTGTTCTTTGTATCTTCAGTTCTGCATGTTTCCATCAGACATATCAGACTTTATGTTACAGAATCCTGAAAAACATATTAATATTAATGTTTCATAGTTGTCAGGATGGCCGAGTGGTCTAAGGCGCCAGACTCAAGGTGAGAAACCTTCCTGGTTATAAGGGTATTCTGGTCTCCAACTGGAGGCGAGGTTTCAAATCCCTCTTCTGACACATCTTTTGCCTAAAAAAGTAGCTTTTGGTCAACACCGAGAAATTCTCCAAATGGTGAAAGGAAAACGCATGAACAGTGATTAAGAGTTTATAGATGTCATAATCTGAGAACAGAAAACACATGAAACGGGAATAATGGTTCGACACAGGTCATCATATGCCTAGTTTAGAATTCAAAAAGTTACTCAATTCCTTTAAAAAAATGTTTTTCACTATATCTTTCATTACCTTTATACATTTTTTTCTTTTCAGTTCTTTGTATCTTAAGATCTGCAATTTTCCATCAGACATATCAGACTTTATGTTACAGAATCGTGAAAAAATATGAATTTTATGGTTTCATAGCTGTCAGGATGGCCGAGTGGTCTAAGGCGCCAGACTCAAGGTGAGAAAGCTTCCTGGTTATAAGGGTATTCTGGTCTCCGACTGGAGGCGAGGTTTCAAATCCCTCTTCTGACACATCTTTTGCCTAAAAAAGTAGCTTTTGGTCAACACCGAGAAATTCTCCAAATGGTGAAAGGAAAACGCATGAACAGTGATTAAGAGTTTATAGATGTCATAATCTGAGAACAGAAAACACATGAAACGGGAATAATGGTTCGATACAGGTCATCATATGCCTAGTTTAGATTTCAAAAAGTTACTCAATTCCTTTAAAAAAATGTTTTTCACTATATCTTTCATTACCTTTATACATTTTTTTCTTTTCCGTTCTTTGTATCTTAAGATCTGCAATTTTCCATCAGACATATCAGACTTTATGTTACAGAATCGTGAAAAAATATGAATTTTATGGCTTCATAGCTGTCAGGATGGCCGAGTGGTCTAAGGCGCCAGACTCAAGGTGAGAAACCTTCCTGGTTATAAGGGTATTCTGGTCTCTGACTGGAGGCGAGGGTTCAAATCCCTCTTATGACACAACTTTTGCCTAAAAAAGTAGCTTTTGGTCAACACCGAGAAATTCTCCAAAGGTTGAAAGGGAAACACATGAACAGTGATTAATAGTTTGATAGATGTCATAATTTGAGAACAGAAAACACATGAACGTGAATAATCGTTCGATACAGGTCATCATATGCCTAGCTTAGAATTCACTCACTTCTTCAATTTCCTTAAAAAATGTTTTTACTCTATCTTTCATTTGCTTTTGGCATTTTTTTGTTGTCTGTTCTTTGTATCTTCAGTTCTGCATGTTTCCATCAGACATATCAGACTTTATGTTACAGAATCCTGAAAAACATATTAATATTAATGTTTCATAGTTGTCAGGATGGCCGAGTGGTCTAAGGCGCCAGACTCAAGGTGAGAAACCTTCCTGGTTATAAGGGTATTCTGGTCTCCAACTGGAGGCGAGGGTTCAAATCCCTCTTCTGACACATCTTTTGCCTAAAAAAGTAGCTTTTGGTCAACACCGAGAAATTCTCCAAAGGTTGAAAGGGAAACACATGAACAGTGATTAATAGTTTGATAGATGTCATAATTTGAGAACAGAAAACACATGAAACGTGAATAATCGTTCGATACAGGTCATCATATGCCTAGCTTAGAATTCACTCACTTCTTCAATTTCCTTAAAAAATGTTTTTACTCTATCTTTCATTTGCTTTTGGCATTTTTTTGTTGTCTGTTCTTTGTATCTTCAGTTCTGCATGTTTCCATTAGACATATCAGACTTTATGTTACAGAATCCAGAAAAACATATTAATATTAAGGTTTCATAGTTGTCAGGATGGCCGAGTGGTCTAAGGCGCCAGACTCAAGGTGAGAAACCTTCCTGGTTATAAGGGTATTCTGGTCTCCGACTGGAGGCGAGGGTTCAAATCCCTCTTCTGACACATCTTTTGCCTAAAAAAGTAGCTTTTGGTCAACACCGAGAAATTCTCCAAATGGTGAAAGGAAAACGCATGAACAGTGATTAAGAGTTTATAGATGTCATAATTTGAGAACAGAAAACACATGAAACGGGAATAATGGTTCGATACAGGTCATCATATGCCTAGTTTAGAATTCAAAAAGTTACTCAATTCCTTTAAAAAAATGTTTTTTACTATATCTTTCATTACCTTTTAACATTTTTTTCTTTTCCGGTCTTTGTATCTTAAGATCTGCAATTTTCCATCAGACTTATCAGACTTTATGTTACAGAATCGTGAAAAAATATGAATTTTATGGCACATTGTTGTCAGGATGGCCGAGTGGTCTAAGGCGCCAGACTCAAGGTGAGAAACCTTCCTGGTTATAAGGGTATTCTGGTCTCTGACTGGAGGCGAGGGTTCAAATCCCTCTTATGACACAACTTTTGCCTAAAAAAGTAGCTTTTGGTCAACACCGAGAAATTCTCCAAAGGTTGAAAGGGAAACACATGAACAGTGATTAATAGTTTGATAGATGTCATAATTTGAGAACAGAAAACACATGAACGTGAATAATCGTTCGATACAGGTCATCATATGCCTAGCTTAGAATTCACTCACTTCTTCAATTTCCTTCAAAAATGTTTTTACTCTATCTTTCATTTGCTTTTGGCATTTTTTTGTTGTCTGTTCTTTGTATCTTCAGTTCTGCATGTTTCCATCAGACATATCAGACTTTATGTTACAGAATCCTGAAAAACATATTAATATTAATGTTTCATAGTTGTCAGGATGGCCGAGTGGTCTAAGGCGCCAGACTCAAGGTGAGAAACCTTCCTGGTTATAAGGGTATTCTGGTCTCCAACTGGAGGCGAGGGTTCAAATCCCTCTTCTGACACATCTTTTGCCTAAAAAAGTAGCTTTTGGTCAACACCGAGAAATTCTCCAAATGGTGAAAGGAAAACGCATGAACAGTGATTAAGAGTTTATAGATGTCATAATCTGAGAACAGAAAACACATGAAACGGGAATAATGGTTCGACACAGGTCATCATATGCCTAGTTTAGAATTCAAAAAGTTACTCAATTCCTTTAAAAAAATGTTTTTCACTATATCTTTCATTACCTTTATACATTTTTTTCTTTTCCGTTCTTTGTATCTTAAGATCTGCAATTTTCCATCAGACATATCAGACTTTATGTTACAGAATCGTGAAAAAATATGAATTTTATGGTTTCATAGCTGTCAGGATGGCCGAGTGGTCTAAGGCGCCAGACTCAAGGTGAGAAAGCTTCCTGGTTATAAGGGTATTCTGGTCTCCGACTGGAGGCGAGGTTTCAAATCCCTCTTCTGACACATCTTTTGCCTAAAAAAGTAGCTTTTGGTCAACACCGAGAAATTCTCCAAATGGTGAAAGGAAAACGCATGAACAGTGATTAAGAGTTTATAGATGTCATAATCTGAGAACAGAAAACACATGAAACGGGAATAATGGTTCGATACAGGTCATCATATGCCTAGTTTAGAATTCAAAAAGTTACTCAATTCTTTAAAAAAAATGTTTTTCACTATATCTTTCATTACCTTTATACATTTTTTTCTTTTCCGTTCTTTGTATCTTAAGATCTGCAATTTTCCATCATATCAGACTTTATGTTACAGAATCGTGAAAAAATATGAATTTTATGGCTTTATAGCTGGTAGGATGGCCGAGTGGTCTAAGGCGCCAGACTCAAGGTGAGAAACCTTCCTGGTTATAAGTGTATTCTGGTCTCTGACTGGAGGAGAGGGTTCAAATCTCTCTTCTGACACAGCTTTTGCCTAAAAAAGTAGCTTTTGGTCAACACCGAGAAATTCTCCAAATGGTGAAAGGAAAACGCATGAACAGTGATTAAGAGTTTATAGATGTCATAATCTGAGAACAGAAAACACATGAAACGGGAATAATGGTTCGATACAGGTCATCATATGCCTAGTTTAGAATTCAAAAAGTTACTCAATTCTTTAAAAAAAATGTTTTTCACTATATCTTTCATTACCTTTATACATTTTTTTCTTTTCCGTTCTTTGTATCTTAAGATCTGCAATTTTCCATCAGACATACCAGACTTTATGTTACAGAATCGTGAAAAAATATTAATTTTATTTCTTCATAGCTGTCAGGATGGCCGAGTGGTCTAAGGCGCCAGACTCAAGGTGAGAAACGTTCCTGGATGTAAGGGTATTCTTGTCTCTGACTGGAGGCGAGGGTTCAAATCCCTCTTCTGACAGCACTTGCCTAAAAAAGTATAATTTTGTCAACACCGAGAATTTCTCCAAAGGTTGAAAGGGAAACACATGAACAGTGATTAATAGTTTGATAGATGTCATAATTTGAGAACAGAAAACACATGAAACGTGAATAATCGTTCGATACAGGTCATCATATGCCTAGCTTAGAATTCACTCACTTCTTCAATTTCCTTAAAAATGTTTTTACTCTATCTTTCATTTGCTTTTGGCATTTTTTTGTTGTCTGTTCTTTGTATCTTCAGTTCTGCATGTTTCCATCAGACATATCAGACTTTATGTTACAGAATCCTGAAAAACATATTAATATTAATGTTTCATAGTTGTCAGGATTGCCGAGTGGTCTAAGGCGCCAGACTCAAGGTGAGAAACCTTCCTGGTTATAAGGGTATTCTGGTCTCCAACTGGAGGCGAGGGTTCAAATCCCTCTTCTGACACATCTTTTGCCTAAAAAAGTAGCTTTTGGTCAACACCGAGAAATTCTCCAAATGGTGAAAGGAAAACGCAGGAACAGTGATTAAGAGTTTATAGATGTCATAATCTGAGAACAGAAAACACATGAAACGGGAATAATGGTTCGACACAGGTCATCATATGCCTAGTTTAGAATTCAAAAAGTTACTAAATTCCTTTAAAAAAATGTTTTTTACTATATCTTTCATTACCTTTATACATTTTTTTCTTTTCCGTTCTTTGTATCTTAAGATCTGCAATTTTCCATCAGACATATCAGACTTTATGTTACAGAATCGTGAAAAAATATGAATTTTATGGCTTCATAGCTGTCAGGATGGCCGAGTGGTCTAAGGCGCCAGACTCAAGGTGAGAAACCTTCCTGGTTATAAGGGTATTCTGGTCTCCGAATGGAGGCGAAGGTTCAAATCCCTCTTCTGACACATCTTTTGCCTAAAAAAGTATATTTTTGTCAACACCGAGAATTTCTCCAAAGGTTGAAAGGGAAACACATGAACAGTGATTAATAGTTTGATAGATGTCATAATTTGAGAACAGAAAACACATGAAACGTGAATAATCGTTCGATACAGGTCATCATATGCCTAGCTTAGAATTCACTCACTTCTTCAATTTCCTTAAAAAATGTTTTTACTCTATCTTTCATTTGCTTTTGGCATGTTTTTGTTGTCTGTTCTTTGTATCTTCAGTTCTGCATGTTTCCATCAGACATATCAGACTTTATGTTACAGAATCCTGAAAAACATATTAATATTAAGTTTTCATAGTTGTCAGGATGGGCGAGTGGTCTAAGGCGCCAGACTCAAGGTGAGAAACCTTCCTGGTTATAAGGGTATTCTGGTCTCCGATTGGAGGCGAGGGTTCAAATCCCTCTTCTGACACATCTTTTGCCTAAAAAAGTAGCTTTTGGTCAACACCTAGAAATTCTCCAAATGGTGAAAGGAAAACGCATGAACAGTGATTAAGAGTTTATAGATGTCATAATCTGAGAACAGAAAACACATGAAACGGGAATAATGGTTCGATACAGGTCATCATATGCCTAGTTTAGAATTCAAAAAGTTACTAAATTCCATTAAAAAAATGTTTTTCACTATATCTTTCATTACCTTTAAACATTTTTTTCTTTTCCGTTCTTTGTATCTTAAGATCTGCAATTTTCCATCAGACATATCAGACTTTATGTTACAGAATCGTGAAAAAATATGAATTTTATGGCTTCATAGCTGTCAGGATGGCCGAGTGGTCTAAGGCGCCAGACTCAAGGTGAGAAACCTTCCTGGTTATAAGGGTATTCTGGTCTCCGATTGGAGGCGAGGGTTCAAATCCCTCTTCTGACAATGATTTTGCCTAAAAAAGTAGCTTTTGGTCAACACCTAGAAATTCTCCAAATGGTGAAAGGAAAACGCATGAACAGTGATTAATAGTTTGATAGATGTCATAATTTGAGAACAGAAAACACATGAAACGTGAATAATCATTCGATACAGGTCATCATATGCCTAGTTTAGAATTCAAAAAGTTACTCAATTCCTTTAAAAAAATGTTTTTTACTATATCTTTCATTACCTTTATACATTTTTTTCTTTTCCGTTCTTTGTATCTTAAGATCTGCAATTTTCCGTCAGACATATCAGACTTTATGTTACAGAATCGTGGAAAATAATGAATTTTATGGCTTCATAGCAGTCAGGATGGCCGAGTGGTCTAAGGCGCCAGACTCAAGGTGAGAAACCTTCCTGGATGTAAGGGTATTCTGGTCTCTGACTGGAGGCGAGGGTTCAAATCCCTCTTCTGACAGCACTTGTCTAAAAAAGTATATTTTTGTCAACACCGAGAATTTCTCCAAAGGTTGAAAGGGAAACACATGAACAGTGATTAATAGTTTGATAGATGTCATAATTTGAGAACAGAAAACACATGAAACGTGAATAATCGTTCGATACAGGTCATCATATGCCTAGCTTAGAATTCACTCACTTCTTCAATTTCCTTAAAAAATGTTTTTACTCTATCTTTCATTTGCTTTTGGCATTTTTTTGTTGTCTGTTCTTTGTATCTTCAGTTCTGCATGTTTCCATTAGACATATCAGACTTTATGTTACAGAATCCTGAAAAACATATTAATATTAAGGTTTCATAGTTATCAGGATGGCCGAGTGGTCTAAGGCGCCAGACTCAAGGTGAGAAACCTTCCTGGTTATAAGGGTATTCTGGTCTCCGACTGGAGGCGAGGGTTCAAATCCCTCTTCTGACACATCTTTTGCCTAAAAAAGTAGCTTTTGGTCAACACCGAGAAACTCTCCAAATGGTGAAAGGAAAACGCATGAACAGTGATTAAGAGTTTATAGATGTCATAATCTGAGAACAGAAAACACATGAAACGGGAATAATGGTTCGATACAGGTCATCATATGCCTAGTTTAGAATTCAAAAAGTTACTCAATTCCTTTAAAAAAATGTTTTTCACTATATCTTTCATTACCTTTATACATTTTTTTCTTTTCCGTTCTTTGTATCTTAAGATCTGCAATTTTCCATCAGACATATCAGACTTTATGTTACAGAATCGTGAAAAAATATGAATTTTATGGCCTCATTGGTGTCAGGATGGCCGAGTGGTCTAAGGCGCCAGACTCAAGGAGAGAAACTTTCCTGGTTATAAGGGTATTCTGGTCTCAGACTGGAGGCGCGGGTTCAAATCCCTCTTCTGACACATCTTTTGCCTAAAAAAGTAGCTTTTGGTCAACACCGAGAAATTCTCCAAATGGTGAAAGGAAAACGCATGAACAGTGATTAAGAGTTTATAGATGTCACAATCTGAGAACAGAAAACACATGAAACGGGAATAATGTTTCGATACAGGTCATCGTATGCCTAGTTTAGAATTCAAAAAGTTACTCAATTCTTTAAAAAAATGTTTTTTACTATATCTTTCATTACCTTTATACATTTTTTTCTTTTCCGTTCTTTGTATCATAAGATCTGCAATTTTCCATCAGACATATCAGACTTTATGTTACAGAATCGTGAAAAAATATGAATTTTATGGCTTCATAGCTGTCAGGATGGCCGAGTGGTCTAAGGCGCCAGACTCAAGGTGAGAAACGTTCTTGGATGTAAGGGTATTCTGGTCTTTGACTGGAGGCGAGGGTTCAAATCCCTCTACTGACAGCACTTGCCTAAAAAAGTATATTTTTGTCAACACCGAGAATTTCTCCAAAGGTTGAAAGGGAAACACATGAACAGTGATTAATAGTTTGATAGATGTCATAATTTGAGAACAGAAAACACATGAAACGTGAATAATCGTTCGATACAGGTCATCATATGCCTAGCTTAGAATTCACTCACTTCTTCAATTTCCTTCAAAAATGTTTTTACTCTATCTTTCATTTGCTTTTGGCATTTTTTTGTTGTCTGTTCTTTGTATCTTCAGTTCTGCATGTTTCCATCAGACATATCAGACTTTATGTTACAGAATCCTGAAAAACATATTAATATTAAGGTTTCATAGTTGTCAGGATGGAAGAGTGGTCTAAGGCGCCAGACTCAAGGTGAGAAACCTTCCTGGTTATAACGGTATTCTGGTCTCCGACTGGAGGCGAGGGTTCAAATCCCTCTTCTGACACATCTTTTGCCTAAAAAAGTAGCTTTTGGTCAACACCGAGAAATTCTCCAAATGGTGAAAGGAAAACGCATGAACAGTGATTAAGAGTTTATAGATGTCATAATCTGAGAACAGAAAACACATGAAACTGGAATAATGGTTCGATACAGGTCATCATATGACTAGTTTAGAATTCAAAAAGTTACTCAATTCCTTTAAAAAAATGTTTTTCACTATATCTTTCATTACCTTTATACATTTTTTTCTTTTCCGTTCTTTGTATCTTAAGATCTGCAATTTTCCATCAGACATATCAGACTTTATGTTACAGAATCGTGAAAAAATATGAATTTTATGGCTTCATAGCTGTCAGGATGGCCGAGTGGTCTAAGGCGCCAGACTCAAGGTGAGAAACCTTCCTGGTTACAAGGGTATTCTGGTCTCCGACTGGAGGCGAGGGTTCAAATCCCTCTTCTGACACAGCTTTTGCCTAAAAAAGTAGCTTTTGGTCAACACCGAGAAATTCTCCAAATGGTGAAAGGAAAACGCATGAACAGTGATTAAGAGTTTATAGATGTCATAATCTGAGAACAGAAAACACATGAAACGGGAATAATGGTTCGATACAGGTCATCATATGCCTAGTTTAGAATTCAAAAAGTTACTCAATTCCTTTAAAAAAATGTTTTTTACTATATCTTTCATTACCTTTATACATTTTTTTCTTTTCCGTTCTTTGTATCTTAAGATCTGCAATTTTCCGTCAGACATATCAGACTTTATGTTACAGAATCGTGGAAAAATATGAATTTTATGGCTTCATAGCAGTCAGGATGGCCGAGTGGTCTAAGGCGCCAGACTCAAGGTGAGAAACCTTCCTGGATGTAAGGGTATTCTGGTCTCTGACTGGAGGCGAGGGTTCAAATCCCTCTTCTGACAGCACTTGTCTAAAAAAGTATATTTTTGTCAACACCGAGAATTTCTCCAAAGGTTGAAAGGGAAACACATGAACAGTGATTAATAGTTTGATAGATGTCATAATTTGAGAACAGAAAACACATGAAACGTGAATAATCGTTCGATACAGGTCATCATATGCCTAGTTTAGAATTCAAAAAGTTACTCAATTCCTTTAAAAAAATGTTTTTTACTATATCTTTCATTACCTTTATACATTTTTTTCTTTTCCGTTCTTTGTATCTTAAGATCTGCAATTTTCCGTCAGACATATCAGACTTTATGTTACAGAATCGTGGAAAAATATGAATTTTATGGCTTCATAGCAGTCAGGATGGCCGAGTGGTCTAAGGCGCCAGACTCAAGGTGAGAAACCTTCCTGGATGTAAGGGTATTCTGGTCTCTGACTGGAGGCGAGGGTTCAAATCCCTCTTCTGACAGCACTTGTCTAAAAAAGTAAATTTTGGTCAACACCGAGAAATTCTCCAAATGGTGAAAGGAAAACGCATGAATAGTGATTAAGAGTTTGATAGATGTCATAATTTGAGAACAGAAAACACATGAAACGTGAATAATCGTTCGATACAGGTCATCATATGCCTAGCTTAGAATTCACTCACTTCTTCAATTTCCTTCAAAAATGTTTTTACTCTATCTTTCATTTGCTTTTGGCATTTTTTTGTTGTCTGTTCTTTGTATCTTCAGTTCTGCATGTTTCCATTAGACATATCAGACTTTATGTTACAGAATCCTGAAAAACATATTAATATTAAGGTTTCATAGTTTTTAGGATGGCCGTGTGGTCTAAGGCGCCAGACTCAAGATGAGAAACCTTCCTGGTTATAAGGGTATTCTGGTCTCCGACTGGAGGCGAGGGTTCAAATCTCTCTTCTGACACATCTTTTGCCTAAAAAAGTAGCTTTTGGTCAACACCGAGAAATTCTCCAAATGGTGAAAGGAAAACGCATGAACAGTGATTAAGAGTTTACAGATGTCATAATCTGAGAACAGAAAACACATGAAACGGGAATAATGGTTCGATACAGGTCATCATATGCCTAGTTTAGAATTCAAAAAGTTACTCAATTCCTTTAAAAAAATGTTTTTTACTATATCTTTCATTACCTTTATACATTTTTTTCTTTTCCGTTCTTTGTATCTTAAGATCTGCAATTTTCCGTCAGACATATCAGACTTTATGTTACAGAATCGTGGAAAAATATGAATTTTATGGCTTCATAGCAGTCAGGATGGCCGAGTGGTCTAAGGCGCCAGACTCAAGGTGAGAAACCTTCCTGGATGTAAGGGTATTCTGGTCTCTGACTGGAGGCGATGGTTCAAATCCCTCTTCTGACAGCACTTGTCTAAAAAAGTATATTTTTGTCAACACCGAGAATTTCTCCAAAGGTTGAAAGGGAAACACATGAACAGTGATTAATAGTTTGATAGATGTCATAATTTGAGAACAGAAAACACATGAAACGTGAATAATCGTTCGATACAGGTCATCATATGCCTAGCTTAGAATTCACTCACTTCTTCAATTTCCTTAAAAAATGTTTTTACTCTATCTTTCATTTGCTTTTGGCATTTTTTTGTTGTCTGTTCTTTGTATCTTCAGTTCTGCATGTTTCCATCAGACATATCAGACTTTATGTTACAGAATCCTGAAAAACATATTAATATTAAGGTTTCATAGTTGTCAGGATGGCCGAGTGGTCTAAGGCGCCAGACTCAAGGTGAGAAACTTTCCTGGTTATAAGGGTATTCTGGTCTCAGACTGGAGGCGCGGGTTCAAAGCCCTCTTCTGACACATCTTTTGCCTAAAAAAGTAGCTTTTGGTCAACACCGAGAAATTCTCCAAATGGTGAAAGGAAAACGCATGAACAGTGATTAAGAGTTTATAGATGTCACAATCTGAGAACAGAAAACACATGAAACTGGAATAATGGTTCGATACAGGTCATCATATGCCTAGTTTAGAATTCAAAAAGTTACTCAATTCTTTAAAAAAATGTTTTTTACTATATCTTTCATTACCTTTATACATTTTTTTCTTTTCCGTTCTTTGTATCTTAAAATCTGCAATTTTCCATCAGACATATCAGACTTTATGTTACAGAATCGTGAAAATATATGAATTTTATGGCTTCATAGCTGTCAGGATGGCCGAGTGGTCTAAGGCGCCAGACTCAAGGTGAGAAACCTTCCTGGATGTAAGGGTATTTTGGTCTCTGACTGGAGGCGAGGGTTCAAATCCCTCTTCTGACAGCACTTGTCTAAAAAAGTATATTTTTGTCAACACCGAGAATTTCTCCAAAGGTTGAAAGGGAAACACATGAACAGTGATTAATAGTTTGATAGATGTCATAATTTGAGAACAGAAAACACATGAAACGTGAATAATCCTTCGATACAGGTCATCATATGCCTAGTTTAGAATTCAAAAAGTTACTCAATTCCTTTAAAAAAATGTTTTTTACTATATCTTTCATTACCTTTATACATTTTTTTCTTTTCCGTTCTTTGTATCTTAAGATCTGCAATTTTCCGTCAGACATATCAGACTTTATGTTACAGAATCGTGGAAAAATATGAATTTTATGGCTTCATAGCAGTCAGGATGGCCGAGTGGTCTAAGGCGCCAGACTCAAGGTGAGAAACCTTCCTGGATGTAAGGGTATTCTGGTCTCTGACTGGTGGCGAGGGTTCAAATCCCTCTTCTGACAGCACTTGTCTAAAAAAGTAAATTTTGGTCAACACCGAGAAATTCTCCAAATGGTGAAAGGAAAACGCATGAATAGTGATTAAGAGTTTGATAGATGTCATAATTTGAGAACAGAAAACACATGAAACGTGAATAATCGTTCGATACAGGTCATCATATGCCTAGCTTAGAATTCACTCACTTCTTCAATTTCCTTCAAAAATGTTTTTACTCTATCTTTCATTTGCTTTTGGCATTTTTTTGTTGTCTGTTCTTTGTATCTTCAGTTCTGCATGTTTCCATTAGACATATCAGACTTTATGTTACAGAATCCTGAAAAACATATTAATATTAAGGTTTCATAGTTTTTAGGATGGCCGTGTGGTCTAAGGCGCCAGACTCAAGATGAGAAAACTTCCTGGTTATAAGGGTATTCTGGTCTCCGACTGGAGGCGAGGGTTCAAATCTCTCTTCTGACACATCTTTTGCCTAAAAAAGTAGCTTTTGGTCAACACCGAGAAATTCTCCAAATGGTGAAAGGAAAACGCATGAACAGTGATTAAGAGTTTACAGATGTCATAATCTGAGAACAGAAAACACATGAAACGGGAATAATGGTTCGATACAGGTCATCATATGCCTAGTTTAGAATTCAAAAAGTTACTAAATTCCTTTAAAAAAATGTTTTTTACTATATCTTTCATTACCTTTATACATTTTTTTCTTTTCCGTTCTTTGTATCATAATATCTGCAATTTTCCATCAGACATATCAGACTTTATGTTACAGAATCGTGAAAAAATATGAATTTTATGGCTTCATAGCTGTCAGGATGTCAGAGTGGTCTAAGGCGCCAGACTCAAGGTGAGAAACCTTCTTGGATGTAAGGGTATTCTGGTCTCTGACTGGAGGCGAGGGTTCAAATCCCTCTTCTGACAGCACTTGCCTAAAAAAGTATATTTTTGTCAACACCGAGAATTTCTCCAAAGGTTGAAAGGGAAACACATGAACAGTGATTAATAGTTTGATAGATGTCATAATTTGAGAACAGAAAACACATGAAACGTGAATAATCGTTCGATACAGGTCATCATATGCCTAGCTTAGAATTCACTCACTTCTTCAATTTCCTTCAAAAATGTTTTTACTCTATCTTTCATTTGCTTTTGGCATTTTTTTGTTGTCTGTTCTTTGTATCTTCAGTTCTGCATGTTTCCATCAGACATATCAGACTTTATGTTACAGAATCCTGAAAAACATATTAATATTAATGTTTCATAGTTGTCAGGATGGCCGAGTGGTCTAAGGCGGCAGACTCAAGGTGAGAAACCTTCCTGGTTATAAGGGTATTCTGGTCTCCGACTGGAGGCGAGGGTTCAAATCCCTCTTCTGACACATCTTTTGCCTAAAAACGTAGCTTTTGGTCAACACCGAGAAATTCTCCAAATGGTGAAAGGAAAACGCATGAACAGTGATTAAGAGTTTATAGATGTCATAATCTGAGAACAGAAAACACATGAAACTGGAATAATGGTTCGATACAGGTCATCATATGCCTAGTTTAGAATTCAAAAAGTTACTCAATTCCTTTAAAAAAATGTTTTTCACTATATCTTTCATTACCTTTATACATTTTTTTCTTTTCCGTTCTTTGTATCTTAAGATCTGCAATTTTCCATCAGACATATCAGACTTTATGTTACAGAATCGTGAAAAAATATGAAATTTATGGCTTCATAGCTGTCAGGATGGCCGAGTGGTCTAAGGCGCCAGACTCAAGGTGAGAAACCTTCTTGGATGTAAGGGTATTCTGGTCTCTGACTGGAGGCGAGGGTTCAAATCCCTCTTCTGACAGCACTTGCCTAAAAAAGTATATTTTTGTCAACACCGAGAATTTCTCCAAAGGTTGAAAGGGAAACACATGAACAGTGATTAATAGTTTGATAGATGTCATAATTTGAGAACAGAAAACACATGAAACGTGAATAATCGTTCGATACAGGTCATCATATGCCTAGCTTAGAATTCACTCACTTCTTCAATTTCCTTCAAAAATGTTTTTACTCTATCTTTCATTTGCTTTTGGCATTTTTTTGTTGTCTGTTCTTTGTATCTTCAGTTCTGCATGTTTCCATCAGACATATCAGACTTTATGTTACAGAATTCTGAAAAACATATTAATATTAAGGTTTCATAGTTGTCAGGATGGCCGAGTGGTCTAAGGCGCCAGACTCAAGGTGAGAAACCTTCCTGGTTATAAGGGTATTCTGGTCTCCGACTGGAGGCGAGGGTTCAAATCCGTCTTCTGACACATCTTTTGCCTAAAAACGTAGCTTTTGGTCAACACCGAGAAATTCTCCAAATGGTGAAAGGAAAACGCATGAACAGTGATTAAGAGTTTATAGATGTCATAATCTGAGAACAGAAAACACATGAAACTGGAATAATGGTTCGATACAGGTCATCATATGCCTAGTTTAGAATTCAAAAAGTTACTCAATTCCTTTAAAAAAATGTTTTTCACTATATCTTTCATTACCTTTATACATTTTTTTCTTTTCCGTTCTTTGTATCTTAAGATCTGCAATTTTCCATCAGACATATCAGACTTTATGTTACAGAATCGTGAAAAAATATGAAATTTATGGCTTCATAGCTGTCAGGATGGCCGAGTGGTCTAAGGCGCCAGACTCAAGGTGAGAAACCTTCTTGGATGTAAGGGTATTCTGGTCTCTGACTGGAGGCGAGGGTTCAAATCCCTCTCCTGACAGCACTTGCCTAAAAAAGTATATTTTTGTCAACACCGAGAATTTCTCCAAAGGTTGAAAGGGAAACACATGAACAGTGATTAATAGTTTGATAGATGTCATAATTTGAGAACAGAAAACACATGAAACGTGAATAATCGTTCGATACAGGTCATCATATGCCTAGCTTAGAATTCACTCACTTCTTCAATTTCCTTCAAAAATGTTTTTACTCTATCTTTCATTTGCTTTTGGCATTTTTTTGTTGTCTGTTCTTTGTATCTTCAGTTCTGCATGTTTCCATCAGACATATCAGACTTTATGTTACAGAATCCTGAAAAACATATTAATATTAAGGTTTCATAGTTGTCAGGATGGCCGAGTGGTCTAAGGCGCCAGACTCAAGGTGAGAAACCTTCCTGGTTATAAGGGTATTCTGGTCTCCGACTGGAGGCGAGGGTTCAAATCCCTCTTCTGACACATCTTTTGCCTAAAAAAGTAGCTTTTGGTCAACACCGAGAAATTCTCCAAATGGTGAAAGGAAAACGCATGAACAGTGATTAAGAGTTTATAGATGTCATAATCTGAGAACAGAAAACACATGAAACTGGAATAATGGTTCGATACAGGTCATCATATGCCTAGTTTAGAATTCAAAAAGTTACTCAATTCCTTTAAAAAAAAAAAATTCACTATATCTTTCATTACCTTTATACATTTTTTTCTTTTCCGTTCTTTGTATCTTAAGTTCTGCAATTTTCCATCAGACATATCAGACTTTATGTTACAGAATCGTGAAAAAATATGAATTTTATGGATTCATAAGCTGTCAGGATGGCCGAGTGGTCTAAGGCGCCAGACTCAAGGTGAGAAACCTTCCTGGTTACAAGGGTATTCTGGTCTCCGACTGGAGGCGAGGGTTCAAAGCCCTCTTCTGACACAGCTTTTGCCTAAAAAAGTAGCTTTTGGTCAACACCGAGAAATTCTCCAAATGGTGAAAGGAAAACGCATGAACAGTGATTAAGAGTTTATAGATGTCATAATCTGAGAACAGAAAACACATGAAACGGGAATAATGGTTCGATACAGGTCATCATATGCCTAGTTTAGAATTCAAAAAGTTACTCAATTCCTTTAAAAAAATGTTTTTTACTATATCTTTCATTACCTTTATACATTTTTTTCTTTTCCGTTCTTTGTATCTTAAGATCTGCAATTTTCCGTCAGACATATCAGACTTTATGTTACAGAATCGTGGAAAAATATGAATTTTATGGCTTCATAGCAGTCAGGATGGCCGAGTGGTCTAAGGCGCCAGACTCAAGGTGAGAAACCTTCCTGGATGTAAGGGTATTCTGGTCTCTGACTGGAGGCGAGGGTTCAAATCCCTCTTCTGACAGCATTTGTCAAAAAAAGTATATTTTTGTGAACACCGAGAATTTCTCCAAAGGTTGAAAGGGAAACACATGAACAGTGATTAATAGTTTGATAGATGTCATAATTTGAGAACAGAAAACACATGAAACGTGAATAATCTTTCGATACAGGTCATCATATGCCTAGCTTAGAATTCACTCACTTCTTCAATTTCCTTAAAAAATGTTTTTACTCTATCTTTCATTTGCTTTTGGCATTTTTTTGTTGTCTGTTCTTTGTATCTTCAGTTCTGCATGTTTCCATCAGACATATCAGACTTTATGTTACAGAATCCTGAAAAACATATTAATATTAAGGTTACATAGTTGTCAGGATGGCCGAGTGGTCTAAGGCGCCAGACTCAAGGTGAGAAACCTTCCTGGTTATAAGGGTATTCTGGTCTCCGACTGGAGGTGAGGGTTCAAATCCCTCTTCTGACACATCTTTTGCCTAAAAAAGTAGCTTTTGGTCAACACCGAGAAATTCTCCAAATGGTGAAAGGAAAACGCATGAACAGTGATTAAGAGTTTATAGATGTCATAATTTGAGAACAGAAAACACATGAAACTGGAATAATGGTTCGATACAGGTCATCATATGCCTAGTTTAGAATTCAAAAAGTTACTCAATTCCTTTAAAAAAATGTTTTTCACTATATCTTTCATTACCTTTATACATTTTTTTCTTTTCCGTTCTTTGTATCTTAAGATCTGCAATTTTCCATCAGACATATCAGACTTTATGTTACAGAATCGTGAAAAAATATGAAATTTATGGCTTCATAGCTGTCAGGATGGCCGAGTGGTCTAAGGCGCCAGACTCAAGGTGAGAAACCTTCTTGGATGTAAGGGTATTCTGGTCTCTGACTGGAGGCGAGGGTTCAATTCCCTCTTCTGACAGCACTTGCCTAAAAAAGTATATTTTTGTCAACACCGAGAATTTCTCCAAAGGTTGAAAGGGAAACACATGAACAGTGATTAATAGTTTGATAGATGTCATAATTTGAGAACAGAAAACACATGAAACGTGAATAATCGTTCGATACAGGTCATCATATGCCTAGCTTAGAATTCACTCACTTCTTCAATTTCCTTCAAAAATGTTTTTACTCTATCTTTCATTTGCTTTTGGCATTTTTTTGTTGTCTGTTCTTTGTATCTTCAGTTCTGCATGTTTCCATCAGACATATCAGACTTTATGTTACAGAATCCTAAAAAACATATTAATATTAAGGTTTCATAGTTGTCAGGATGGCCGAGTGGTCTAAGGCGCCAGACTCAAGGTGAGAAACCTTCCTGGTTATAAGGGTATTCTGGTCTCCGACTGGAGGCGAGGGTTCAAATCCCTCTTCTGACACATCTTTTGCCTAAAAAAGTAGCTTTTGGTCAACACCGAGAAATTCTCCAAATGGTGAAAGGAAAACGCATGAACAGTGATTAAGAGTTTATAGATGTCATAATTTGAGAACAGAAAACACATGAAACTGGAATAATGGTTCGATACAGGTCATCATATGCCTAGTTTAGAATTCAAAAAGTTACTCAATTCCTTTAAAAAAATGTTTTTCACTATATCTTTCATTACCTTTATACATTTTTTTCTTTTCCGTTCTTTGTATCTTAAGATCTGCAATTTTCCATCAGACATATCAGACTTTATGTTACAGAATCGTGAAAAAATATGAAATTTATGGCTTCATAGCTGTCAGGATGGCCGAGTGGTCTAAGGCGCCAGACTCAAGGTGAGAAACCTTCTTGGATGTAAGGGTATTCTGGTCTCTGACTGGAGGCGAGGGTTCAAATCCCTCTTCTGACAGCACTTGCCTAAAAAAGTATATTTTTGTCAACACCGAGAATTTCTCCAAAGGTTGAAAGGGAAACACATGAACAGTGATTAATAGTTTGATAGATGTCATAATTTGAGAACAGAAAACACATGAAACGTGAATAATCGTTCGATACAGGTCATCATATGCCTAGCTTAGAATTCACTCACTTCTTCAATTTCCTTCAAAAATGTTTTTACTCTATCTTTCATTTGCTTTTGGCATTTTTTTGTTGTCTGTTCTTTGTATCTTCAGTTCTGCATGTTTCCATCAGACATATCAGACTTTATGTTACAGAATCCTGAAAAACATATTAATATTAAGGTTTCATAGTTGTCAGGATGGCCGAGTGGTCTAAGGCGCCAGACTCAAGGTGAGAAACCTTCCTGGTTATAAGGGTATTCTGGTCTCCGACTGGAGGCGAGGGTTCAAATCCCTCTTCTGACACATCTTTTGCCTAAAAAAGTAGCTTTTGGTCAACACCGAGAAATTCTCCAAATGGTGAAAGGAAAACGCATGAACAGTGATTAAGAGTTTATAGATGTCATAATCTGAGAACAGAAAACACATGAAACTGGAATAATGGTTCGATACAGGTCATCATATGCCTAGTTTAGAATTCAAAAAGTTACTCAATTCCTTTAAAAAAAAAAAATTCACTATATCTTTCATTACCTTTATACATTTTTTTCTTTTCCGTTCTTTGTATCTTAAGTTCTGCAATTTTCCATCAGACATATCAGACTTTATGTTACAGAATCGTGAAAAAATATTAATTTTATGGCTTCATAAGCTGTCAGGATGGCCGAGTGGTCTAAGGCGCCAGACTCAAGGTGAGAAACCTTCCTGGTTACAAGGGTATTCTGGTCTCCGACTGGAGGCGAGGGTTCAAATCCCTCTTCTGACACAGCTTTTGCCTAAAAAAGTAGCTTTTGGTCAACACCGAGAAATTCTCCAAATGGTGAAAGGAAAACGCATGAACAGTGATTAAGAGTTTATAGATGTCATAATCTGAGAACAGAAAACACATGAAACGGGAATCATGGTTCGATACAGGTCATCATATGCCTAGTTTAGAATTCAAAAAGTTACTCAATTCCTTTAAAAAAATGTTTTTTACTATATCTTTCATTACCTTTATACATTTTTTTCTTTTCCGTTCTTTGTATCTTAAGATCTGCAATTTTCCGTCAGACATATCAGACTTTATGTTACAGAATCGTGGAAAAATATGAATTTTATGGCTTCATAGCAGTCAGGATGGCCGAGTGGTCTAAGGCGCCAGACTAAAGGTGAGAAACCTTCCTGGATGTAAGGGTATTCTGGTCTCTGATTGGAGGCGAGGGTTCAAATCCCTCTTCTGACAGCACTTGTCTAAAAAAGTATATTTTTGTCAACACCGAGAATTTCTCCAAAGGTTGAAAGGGAAACACATGAACAGTGATTAATAGTTTGATAGATGTCATAATTTGAGAACAGAAAACACATGAAACGTGAATAATCGTTCGATACAGGTCATCATATGCCTAGCTTAGAATTCACTCACTTCTTCAATTTCCTTCAAAAATGTTTTTACTCTATCTTTCATTTGCTTTTGGCATTTTTTTGTTGTCTGTTCTTTGTATCTTCAGTTCTGCATGTTTCCATTAGACATATCAGACTTTATGTTACAGAATCCTGAAAAACATATTAATATTAAGGTTTCATAGTTGTCAGGATGGCCGAGTGGTCTAAGGCGCCAGACTCAAGGTGAGAAACCTTCCTGGTTATAAGGGTATTCTGGTCTCCGACTGGAGGCGAGGGTTCAAATCCCTCTTCTGACACAACTTTTGCCTAAAAAAGTAGCTTTTGGTCAACACCGAGAAATTCTCCAAATGGTGAAAGGAAAACGCATGAACAGTGATTAAGAGTTTATAGATGTCATAATATGAGAACAGAAAACACATGAAACTGGAATAATGGTTCGATACAGGTCATCATATGCCTAGTTTAGAATTCAAAAAGTTACTCAATTCCTTTAAAAAAAAAAAATTCACTATATCTTTCATTACCTTTATACATTTTTTTCTTTTCCGTTCTTTGTATCTTAAGTTCTGCAATTTTCCATCAGACATATCAGACTTTATGTTACAGAATCGTGAAAAAATATGAATTTTATGGCTTCATAGCTGTCAGGATGGCCGAGTGGTCTAAGGCGGCAGACTCAAGGTGAGAAACCTTCCTGGTTACAAGGGTATTCTGGTCTCCGACTGGATGCGAGGGTTCAAATCCCTCTTCTGACACAGCTTTTGCCTAAAAAAGTAGCTTTTGGTCAACACCGAGAAATTCTCCAAATGGTGAAAGGAAAACGCATGAACAGTGATTAAGAGTTTATAGATGTCATAATCTGAGAACAGAAAACACATGAAACGGGAATAATGGTTCGATACAGGTCATCATATGCCTAGTTTAGAATTCAAAAAGTTACTCAATTCCTTTAAAAAAATGTTTTTTACTTTAACTTTCATTACCTTTATACATTTTTTTCTTTTCCGTTCTTTGTATCTTAAGATCTGCAATTTTCCGTCAGACATATCAGACTTTATGTTACAGAATCGTGGAAAAATATGAATTTTATGGCTTCATAGCAGTCAGGATGGCCGAGTGGTCTAAGGCGCCAGACTCAAGGTGAGAAACCTTCCTGGATGTAAGGGTATTCTGGTCTCTGACTGGAGGCGAGGGTTCAAATCCCTCTTCTGACAGCATTTGTCAAAAAAAGTATATTTTTGTGAACACCGAGAATTTCTCCAAAGGTTGAAAGGGAAACACATGAACAGTGATTAATAGTTTGATAGATGTCATAATTTGAGAACAGAAAACACATGAAACGTGAATAATCGTTCGATACAGGTCATCATATGCCTAGCTTAGAATTCACTCACTTCTTCAATTTCCTTAAAAAATGTTTTTACTCTATCTTTCATTTGCTTTTGGCATTTTTTTGTTGTCTGTTCTTTGTATCTTCAGTTCTGCATGTTTCCATCAGACATATCAGACTTTATGTTACAGAATCCTGAAAAACATATTAATATTAAGGTTACATAGTTGTCAGGATGGCCGAGTGGTCTAAGGCGCCAGACTCAAGGTGAGAAACCTTCCTGGTTATAAGGGTATTCTGGTCTCCGACTGGAGGTGAGGGTTCAAATCCCTCTTCTGACACATCTTTTGCCTAAAAAAGTAGCTTTTGGTCAACACCGAGAAATTCTCCAAATGGTGAAAGGAAAACGCATGAACAGTGATTAAGAGTTTATAGATGTCATAATTTGAGAACAGAAAACACATGAAACTGGAATAATGGTTCGATACAGGTCATCATATGCCTAGTTTAGAATTCAAAAAGTTACTCAATTCCTTTAAAAAAATGTTTTTCACCATATCTTTCATTACCTTTATACATTTTTTTCTTTTCCGTTCTTTGTATCTTAAGTTCTGCAATTTTCCATCAGACATATCAGACTTTATGTTACAGAATCGTGAAAAAATATGAATTTTATGGCTTCATAGCTGTCAGGATGGCCGAGTGGTCTAAGGCGGCAGACTCAAGGTGAGAAACCTTCCTGGTTACAAGGGTATTCTGGTCTCCGACTGGATGCGAGGGTTCAAATCCCTCTTCTGACACAGCTTTTGCCTAAAAAAGTAGCTTTTGGTCAACACCGAGAAATTCTCCAAATGGTGAAAGGAAAACGCATGAACAGTGATTAAGAGTTTATAGATGTCATAATCTGAGAACAGAAAACACATGAAACGGGAATAATGGTTCGATACAGGTCATCATATGCCTAGTTTAGAATTCAAAAAGTTACTCAATTCCTTTAAAAAAATGTTTTTTACTTTAACTTTCATTACCTTTATACATTTTTTTCTTTTCCGTTCTTTGTATCTTAAGATCTGCAATTTTCCGTCAGACATATCAGACTTTATGTTACAGAATCGTGGAAAAATATGAATTTTATGGCTTCATAGCAGTCAGGATGGCCGAGTGGTCTAAGGCGCCAGACTCAAGGTGAGAAACCTTCCTGGATGTAAGGGTATTCTGGTCTCTGACTGGAGGCGAGGGTTCAAATCCCTCTTCTGACAGCATTTGTCAAAAAAAGTATATTTTTGTGAACACCGAGAATTTCTCCAAAGGTTGAAAGGGAAACACATGAACAGTGATTAATAGTTTGATAGATGTCATAATTTGAGAACAGAAAACACATGAAACGTGAATAATCGTTCGATACAGGTCATCATATGCCTAGCTTAGAATTCACTCACTTCTTCAATTTCCTTAAAAAATGTTTTTACTCTATCTTTCATTTGCTTTTGGCATTTTTTTGTTGTCTGTTCTTTGTATCTTCAGTTCTGCATGTTTCCATCAGACATATCAGACTTTATGTTACAGAATCCTGAAAAACATATTAATATTAAGGTTACATAGTTGTCAGGATGGCCGAGTGGTCTAAGGCGCCAGACTCAAGGTGAGAAACCTTCCTGGTTATAAGGGTATTCTGGTCTCCGACTGGAGGTGAGGGTTCAAATCCCTCTTCTGACACATCTTTTGCCTAAAAAAGTAGCTTTTGGTCAACACCGAGAAATTCTCCAAATGGTGAAAGGAAAACGCATGAACAGTGATTAAGAGTTTATAGATGTCATAATTTGAGAACAGAAAACACATGAAACTGGAATAATGGTTCGATACAGGTCATCATATGCCTAGTTTAGAATTCAAAAAGTTACTCAATTCCTTTAAAAAAATGTTTTTCACTATATCTTTCATTACCTTTATACATTTTTTTCTTTTCCGTTCTTTGTATCTTAAGATCTGCAATTTTCCATCAGACATATCAGACTTTATGTTACAGAATCGTGAAAAAATATGAAATTTATGGCTTCATAGCTGTCAGGATGGCCGAGTGGTCTAAGGCGCCAGACTCAAGGTGAGAAACCTTCTTGGATGTAAGGGTATTCTGGTCTCTGACTGGAGGCGAGGGTTCAAATCCCTCTTCTGACAGCACTTGCCTAAAAAAGTATATTTTTGTCAACACCGAGAATTTCTCCAAAGGTTGAAAGGGAAACACATGAACAGTGATTAATAGTTTGATAGATGTCATAATTTGAGAACAGAAAACACATGAAACGTGAATAATCGTTCGATACAGGTCATCATATGCCTAGCTTAGAATTCACTCACTTCTTCAATTTCCTTCAAAAATGTTTTTACTCTATCTTTCATTTGCTTTTGGCATTTTTTTGTTGTCTGTTCTTTGTATCTTCAGTTCTGCATGTTTCCATCAGACATATCAGACTTTATGTTACAGAATCCTGAAAAACATATTAATATTAAGGTTTCATAGTTGTCAGGATGGCCGAGTGGTCTAAGGCGCCAGACTCAAGGTGAGAAACCTTCCTGGTTATAAGGGTATTCTGGTCTCCGACTGGAGGCGAGGGTTCAAATCCCTCTTCTGACACATCTTTTGCCTAAAAAAGTAGCTTTTGGTCAACACCGAGAAATTCTCCAAATGGTGAAAGGAAAACGCATGAACAGTGATTAAGAGTTTATAGATGTCATAATCTGAGAACAGAAAACACATGAAACTGGAATAATGGTTCGATACAGGTCATCATATGCCTAGTTTAGAATTCAAAAAGTTACTCAATTCCTTTAAAAAAAAAAATTCACTATATCTTTCATTACCTTTATACATTTTTTTCTTTTCCGTTCTTTGTATCTTAAGTTCTGCAATTTTCCATCAGACATATCAGACTTTATGTTACAGAATCGTGAAAAAATATGAATTTTATGGCTTCATAAGCTGTCAGGATGGCCGAGTGGTCTAAGGCGCCAGACTCAAGGTGAGAAACCTTCCTGGTTACAAGGGTATTCTGGTCTCCGACTGGAGGCGAGGGTTCAAATCCCTCTTCTGACACAGCTTTTGCCTAAAAAAGTAGCTTTTGGTCAACACCGAGAAATTCTCCAAATGGTGAAAGGAAAACGCATGAACAGTGATTAAGAGTTTATAGATGTCATAATCTGAGAACAGAAAACACATGAAACGGGAATAATGGTTCGATACAGGTCATCATATGCCTAGTTTAGAATTCAAAAAGTTACTCAATTCCTTTAAAAAAATGTTTTTTACTATATCTTTCATTACCTTTATACATTTTTTTCTTTTCCGTTCTTTGTATCTTAAGATCTGCAATTTTCCGTCAGACATATCAGACTTTATGTTACAGAATCGTGGAAAAATATGAATTTTATGGCTTCATAGCAGTCAGGATGGCCGAGTGGTCTAAGGCGCCAGACTCAAGGTGAGAAACCTTCCTGGATGTAAGGGTATTCTGGTCTCTGATTGGAGGCGAGGGTTCAAATCCCTCTTCTGACAGCACTTGTCTAAAAAAGTATATTTTTGTCAACACCGAGAATTTCTCCAAAGGTTGAAAGGGAAACACATGAACAGTGATTAATAGTTTGATAGATGTCATAATTTGAGAACAGAAAACACATGAAACGTGAATAATCGTTCGATACAGGTCATCATATGCCTAGCTTAGAATTCACTCACTTCTTCAATTTCCTTAAAAAATGTTTTTACTCTATCTTTCATTTGCTTTTGGCATTTTTTTGTTGTCTGTTCTTTGTATCTTCAGTTCTGCATGTTTCCATTAGACATATCAGACTTTATGTTACAGAATCCTGAAAAACATATTAATATTAAGGTTTCATAGTTGTCAGGATGGCCGAGTGGTCTAAGGCGCCAGACTCAAGGTGAGAAACCTTCCTGGTTATAAGGGTATTCTGGTCTCCGACTGGAGGCGAGGGTTCAAATCCCTCTTCTGACACATCTTTTGCCTAAAAAAGTAGCTTTTGGTCAACACCGAGAAATTCTCCAAATGGTGAAAGGAAAACGCATGAACAGTGATTAAGAGTTTATAGATGTCATAATCTGAGAACAGAAAACACATGAAACTGGAATAATGGTTCGATACAGGTCATCATATGCCTAGTTTAGAATTCAAAAAGTTACTCAATTCCTTTAAAAAAAAAAGATTCACTATATCTTTCATTACCTTTATACATTTTTTTCTTTTCCGTTCTTTGTATCTTAAGTTCTGCAATTTTCCATCAGACATATCAGACTTTATGTTACAGAATCGTGAAAAAATATGAATTTTATGGCTTCATAGCTGTCAGGATGGCCGAGTGGTCTAAGGCGCCAGACTCAAGGTGAGAAACCTTCCTGGTTACAAGGGTATTCTGGTCTCCGACTGGAGGTGAGGGTTCAAATCCCTCTTCTGACACATCTTTTGCCTAAAAAAGTAGCTTTTGGTCAACACCGAGAAATTCTCCAAATGGTGAAAGGAAAACGCATGAACAGTGATTAAGAGTTTATAGATGTCATAATTTGAGAACAGAAAACACATGAAACTGGAATAATGGTTCGATACAGGTCATCATATGCCTAGTTTAGAATTCAAAAAGTTACTCAATTCCTTTAAAAAAATGTTTTTCACTATATCTTTCATTACCTTTATACATTTTTTTCTTTTCCGTTCTTTGTATCTTAAGATCTGCAATTTTCCATCAGACATATCAGACTTTATGTTACAGAATCGTGAAAAAATATGAAATTTATGGCTTCATAGCTGTCAGGATGGCCGAGTGGTCTAAGGCGCCAGACTCAAGGTGAGAAACCTTCTTGGATGTAAGGGTATTCTGGTCTCTGACTGGAGGCGAGGGTTCAAATCCCTCTTCTGACAGCACTTGCCTAAAAAAGTATATTTTTGTCAACACCGAGAATTTCTCCAAAGGTTGAAAGGGAAACACATGAACAGTGATTAATAGTTTGATAGATGTCATAATTTGAGAACAGAAAACACATGAAACGTGAATAATCGTTCGATACAGGTCATCATATGCCTAGCTTAGAATTCACTCACTTCTTCAATTTCCTTCAAAAATGTTTTTACTCTATCTTTCATTTGCTTTTGGCATTTTTTTGTTGTCTGTTCTTTGTATCTTCAGTTCTGCATGTTTCCATCAGACATATCAGACTTTATGTTACAGAATCCTGAAAAACATATTAATATTAAGGTTTCATAGTTGTCAGGATGGCCGAGTGGTCTAAGGCGCCAGACTCAAGGTGAGAAACCTTCCTGGTTATAAGGGTATTCTGGTCTCCGACTGGAGGCGAGGGTTCAAATCCCTCTTCTGACACATCTTTTGCCTAAAAAAGTAGCTTTTGGTCAACACCGAGAAATTCTCCAAATGGTGAAAGGAAAACGCATGAACAGTGATTAAGAGTTTATAGATGTCATAATCTGAGAACAGAAAACACATGAAACTGGAATAATGGTTCGATACAGGTCATCATATGCCTAGTTTAGAATTCAAAAAGTTACTCAATTCCTTTAAAAAAAAAAAATTCACTATATCTTTCATTACCTTTATACATTTTTTTCTTTTCCGTTCTTTGTATCTTAAGTTCTGCAATTTTCCATCAGACATATCAGACTTTATGTTACAGAATCGTGAAAAAATATGAATTTTATGGCTTCATAAGCTGTCAGGATGGCCGAGTGGTCTAAGGCGCCAGACTCAAGGTGAGAAACCTTCCTGGTTACAAGGGTATTCTGGTCTCCGACAGGAGGCGAGGGTTCAAATCCCTCTTCTGACACAGCTTTTGCCTAAAAAAGTAGCTTTTGGTCAACACCGAGAAATTCTCCAAATGGTGAAAGGAAAACGCATGAACAGTGATTAAGAGTTTATAGATGTCATAATCTGAGAACAGAAAACACATGAAACGGGAATAATGGTTCGATACAGGTCATCATATGCCTAGTTTAGAATTCAAAAAGTTACTCAATTCCTTTAAAAAAATGTTTTTTACTATATCTTTCATTACCTTTATACATTTTTTTCTTTTCCGTTCTTTGTATCTTAAGATCTGCAATTTTCCGTCAGACATATCAGACTTTATGTTACAGAATAGTGGAAAAATATGAATTTTATGGCTTCATAGCAGTCAGGATGGCCGAGTGGTCTAAGGCGCCAGACTCAAGGTGAGAAACCTTCCTGGATGTAAGGGTATTCTGGTCTCTGATTGGAGGCGAGGGTTCAAATCCCTCTTCTGACAGCACTTGTCTAAAAAAGTATATTTTTGTCAACACCGAGAATTTCTCCAAAGGTTGAAAGGGAAACACATGAACAGTGATTAATAGTTTGATAGATGTCATAATTTGAGAACAGAAAACACATGAAACGTGAATAATCGTTCGATACAGGTCATCATATGCCTAGCTTAGAATTCACTCACTTCTTCAATTTCCTTAAAAAATGTTTTTACTCTATCTTTCATTTGCTTTTGGCATTTTTTTGTTGTCTGTTCTTTGTATCTTCAGTTCTGCATGTTTCCATCAGACATATCAGACTTTATGTTACAGAATCCTGAAAAACATATTAATATTAAGGTTTCATAGTTGTCAGGATGGCCGAGTGGTCTAAGGCGCCAGACTCAAGGTGAGAAACCTTCCTGGTTATGAGGGTATTCTGGTCTCCGACTGGAGGCGAGGGTTCAAATCCCTCTTCTGACACATCTTTTGCCTAAAAAAGTAGCTTTTGGTCAACACCGAGAAATTCTCCAAATGGTGAAAGGAAAACGCATGAACAGTGATTAAGAGTTTATAGATGTCATAATCTGAGAACAGAAAACACATGAAACTGGAATAATGGTTCGATACAGGTCATCATATGCCTAGTTTAGAATTCAAAAAGTTACTCAATTCCTTTAAAAAAAAAAAATTCACTATATCTTTCATTACCTTTATACATTTTTTTCTTTTCCGTTCTTTGTATCTTAAGTTCTGCAATTTTCCATCAGACATATCAGACTTTATGTTACAGAATCGTGAAAAAATATGAATTTTATGGCTTCATAAGCTGTCAGGATGGCCGAGTGGTCTAAGGCGCCAGACTCAAGGTGAGAAACCTTCCTGGTTACAAGGGTATTCTGTTCTCCGACTGGAGGCGAGGGTTCAAATCCCTCTTCTGACACAGCTTTTGCCTAAAAAAGTAGCTTTTGGTCAACACCGAGAAATTCTCCAAATGGTGAAAGGAAAACGCATGAACAGTGATTAAGAGTTTATAGATGTCATAATCTGAGAACAGAAAACACATGAAACGGGAATAATGGTTCGATACAGGTCATCATATGCCTAGTTTAGAATTCAAAAAGTTACTCAATTCCTTTAAAAAAATGTTTTTTACTATATCTTTCATTACCTTCATACATTTTTTTCTTTTCCGTTCTTTGTATCTTAAGATCTGCAATTTTCCGTCAGACATATCAGACTTTATGTTACAGAATAGTGGAAAAATATGAATTTTATGGCTTCATAGCAGTCAGGATGGCCGGGTGGTCTAAGGCGCCAGACTCAAGGTGAGAAACCTTCCTGGATGTAAGGGTATTCTGGTCTCTGATTGGAGGCGAGGGTTCAAATCCCTCTTCTGACAGCACTTGTCTAAAAAAGTATATTTTTGTCAACACCGAGAATTTCTCCAAAGGTTGAAAGGGAAACACATGAACAGTGATTAATAGTTTGATAGATGTCATAATTTGAGAACAGAAAACACATGAAACGTGAATAATCGTTCGATACAGGTCATCATATGCCTAGCTTAGAATTCACTGACTTCTTCAATTTCCTTCAAAAATGTTTTTACTCTATCTTTCATTTGCTTTTGGCATTTTTTTGTTGTCTGTTCTTTGTATCTTCAGTTCTGCATGTTTCCATTAGACATATCAGACTTTATGTTACAGAATCCTGAAAAACATATTAATATTAAGGTTTCATAGTTGTCAGGATGGCCGAGTGGTCTAAGGCGCCAGACTCAAGGTGAGAAACCTTCCTGGTTATAAGGGTATTCTGGTCTCCGACTGGAGGCGAGGGTTCAAATCCCTCTTCTGACACATCTTTTGCCTAAAAAAGTAGCTTTTGGTCAACACCGAGAAATTCTCCAAATGGTGAAAGGAAAACGCATGAACAGTGATTAAGAGTTTATAGATGTCATAATCTGAGAACAGAAAACACATGAAACTGGAATAATGGTTCGATACAGGTCATCATATGCCTAGTTTAGAATTCAAAAAGTTACTCAATTCCTTTAAAAAAAAAAGATTCACTATATCTTTCATTACCTTTATACATTTTTTTCTTTTCCGTTCTTTGTATCTTAAGTTCTGCAATTTTCCATCAGACATATCAGACTTTATGTTACAGAATCGTGAAAAAATATGAATTTTATGGCTTCATAGCTGTCAGGATGGCCGAGTGGTCTAAGGCGCCAGACTCAAGGTGAGAAACCTTCCTGGTTACAAGGGTATTCTGGTCTCCGACTGGAGGCGAGGGTTCAAATCCCTCTTCTGACACAGCTTTTGCCTAAAAAAGTAGAATTTGGTCAACACCGAGAAATTCTCCAAATGGTGAAAGGAAAACGCATGAACAGTGATTAAGAGTTTATAGATGTCATAATCTGAGAACAGAAAACACATGAAACGGGAATAATGGTTCGATACAGGTCATCATATGCCTAGTTTAGAATTCAAAAAGTTACTCAATTCCTTTAAAAAAATGTTTTTTACTATATCTTTCATTACCTTTATACATTTTTTTCTTTTCCGTTCTTTGTATCTTAAGATCTGCAATTTTCCGTCAGACATATCAGACTTTATGTTACAGAATCGTGGAAAAATATGAATTTTATGGCTTCATAGCAGTCAGGATGGCCGAGTGGTCTAAGGCGCCAGACTCAAGGTGAGAAACCTTCCTGGATGTAAGGGTATTCTGGTCTCTGACTGGAGGCGAGGGTTCAAATCCCTCTTCTGACATCACTTGTCCAAAAAAGTATATTTTTGTCAACACCGAGAATTTCTCCAAAGGTTGAAAGGGAAACACATGAACAGTGATTAATAGTTTGATAGATGTCATAATTTGAGAACAGAAAACACATGAAACGTGAATAATCGTTCGATACAGGTCATCATATGCCTAGCTTAGAATTCACTCACTTCTTCAATTTCCTTAAAAAATGTTTTTACTCTATCTTTCATTTGCTTTTGGCATTTTTTTGTTGTCTGTTCTTTGTATCTTCAGTTCTGCATGTTTCCATTAGACATATCAGACTTTATGTTACAGAATCCTGAAAAACATATTAATATTAAGGTTTCGTAGTTGTCAGGATGGCCGAGTGGTCTAAGGCGTCAGACTCAAGGTGAGAAACCTTCCTGGTTATAAGGGTATTCTGGTCTCCGAATGGAGGCGAGGGTTCAAATCCCTCTTCTGACACATCTTTTGCCTAAAAAAGTAGCTTTTGGTCAACACCGAGAAATTCTCCAAATGGTGAAAGGAAAACGCATGAACAGTGATTAAGAGTTTACAGATGTCATAATCTGAGAACAGAAAACACATGAAAAGGGAATAATGGTTCGATACAGGTCATCATATGCCTAGTTTAGAATTCAAAAAGTTACTAAATTCCTTTAAAAAAATGTTTTTTACTATATCTTTCATTACCTTTATACATTTTTTTTCTTTTCCGTTCTTTGTATCATAAGATCTGCAATTTTCCATCAGACATATCAGACTTTATGTTACAGAATCGTGAAAAAATATGAATTTTATGGCTTCATAGCTGTCAGGATGGCCGAGTGGTCTAAGGAGCCAGACTCAAGGTGAGAAACCTTCTTGGATGTAAGGGTATTCTGGTCTCTGACTGGAGGCGAGGGTTAAAATCCCTCTTCTGACAGCACTTGCCTAAAAAAGTATATTTTTGTCAACACCGAGAATTTCTCCAAAGGTTGTAAGGGAAACACATGAACAGTGATTAATAGTTTGATAGATGTCATAGTTTGAGAACAGAAAACATATGAAACGTGAATAATCGTTCGATACAGGTCATCATATGCCTAGCTTAGAATTCACTCACTTCTTCAATTTCCTTCAAAAATGTTTTTACTCTATCTTTCATTTGCTTTTGGCATTTTTTTGTTGTCTGTTCTTTGTATCTTCAGTTCTGCATGTTTCCATCAGACATATCAGACTTTATGTTACAGAATCCTGAAAAACATATTAATATTAAGGTTTCATAGTTGTCAGGATCGCCGAGTGGTCTAAGGCGCCAGACTCAAGGTGAGAAACCTTCCTGGTTATAAGGGTATTCTGGTCTCCGACTGGAGGCGAGGGTTCAAATCCCTCTTCTGACACATCTTTTGCCTAAAAAAGTAGCTTTTGGTCAACACCGAGAAATTCTCCAAATGGTGAAAGGAAAACGCATGAACAGTGATTAAGAGTTTATAGATGTCATAATCTGAGAACAGAAAACACATGAAACTGGAATAATGGTTCGATACAGGTCATCATATGCCTAGTTTAGAATTCAAAAAGTTACTCAATTCCTTTAAAAAAAAAAAATTCACTATATCTTTCATTACCTTTATACATTTTTTTCTTTTCCGTTCTTTGTATCTTAAGTTCTGCAATTTTCCATCAGACATATCAGACTTTATGTTACAGAATCGTGAAAAAATATGAATTTTATGGCTTCATAGCTGTCAGGATGGCCGAGTGGTCTAAGGCGCCAGACTCAAGGAGAGAAACCTTCCTGGTTACAAGGGTATTCTGGTCTCCGACTGGAGGCGAGGGTTCAAATCCCTCTTCTGACACAGCTTTTGCCTAAAAAAGTAGCTTTTGGTCAACACCGAGAAATTCTCCAAATGGTGAAAGGAAAACGCATGAACAGTGATTAAGAGTTTATAGATGTCATAATCTGAGAACAGAAAACACATGAAACGGGAATAATGGTTCGATACAGGTCATCATATGCCTAGTTTAGAATTCAAAAAGTTACTCAATTCCTTTAAAAAAATGTTTTTTACTATATCTTTCATTACCTTTATAAATTTTTTTCTTTTCCGTTCTTTGTATCTTAAGATCTGCAATTTTCCGTCAGACATATCAGACTTTATGTTACAGAATCGTGGAAAAATATGAATTTTATGGCTTCATAGCAGTCAGGATGGCCGAGTGGTCTAAGGCGCCAGACTCAAGGTGAGAAACCTTCCTGGATGTAAGGGTATTCTGGTCTCTGACTGGAGGCGAGGGGTCAAATCCCTCTTCTGACAGCACTTGTCTAAAAAAGTAAATTTTTGTCAACACCGAGAATTTCTCCAAAGGTTGAAAGGGAAACACATGAACAGTGATTAACAGTTTGATAGATGTCATAATTTGAGAACAGAAAACACATGAAACGTGAATAATCGTTCGATACAGGTCATCATATGCCTAGCTTAGAATTCACTCACTTCTTCAATTTCCTTAAAAAATGTTTTTACTCTATCTTTCATTTGCTTTTGGCATTTTTTTGTTGTCTGTTCTTTGTATCTTCAGTTCTGCATGTTTCCATTAGACATATCAGACTTTATGTTACAGAATCCTGAAAAACATATTAATATTAAGGTTTCGTAGTTGTCAGGATGGCCGAGTGGTCTAAGGCGCCAGACTCAAGGTGAGAAACCTTCCTGGTTATAAGGGTATTCTGGTCTCCGACTGGAGGCGAGGGTTCAAATCCCTCTTCTGACACATCTTTTGCCTAAAAAAGTAGCTTTTGGTCAACACCGAGAAATTCTCCAAATGGTGAAAGGAAAACGCATGAACAGAGATTAAGAGTTTACAGATGTCATAATCTGAGAACAGAAAACACATGAAACGGGAATAATGGTTCGATACAGGTCATCATATGCCTAGTTTAGAATTCAAAAAGTTACTAAATTCCTTTAAAAAATGTTTTTTACTATATCTTTCATTACCTTTATACATTTTTTTCTTTTCCGTTCTTTGTATCATAAGATCTGCAATTTTCCATCAGACATATCAGACTTTATGTTACAGAATCGTGAAAAAATAAGAATTTTATGGCTTCATAGCTGTCAGGATGGCCGAGTGGTCTAAGGCGCCAGACTCAAGGTGAGAAACCTTCTTGGATGTAAGGGTATTCTGGTCTCTGACTGGAGGCGAGGGTTCAAATCCCTCTTCTGACAGCACTTGCCTAAAAAAGTATTTTTTGTCAACACCGAGAATTTCTCCAAAGGTTGAAAGGGAAACACATGAACAGTGATTAATAGTTTGATAGATGTCATAATTTGAGAACAGAAAACACATGAAACGTGAATAATCGTTCGATACAGGTCATCATATGCCTAGCTTAGAATTCACTCACTTCTTCAATTTCCTTCAAAAATGTTTTTACTCTATCTTTCATTTGCTTTTGGCATTTTTTTGTTGTCTGTTCTTTGTATCTTCAGTTCTGCATGTTTCCATCAGACATATCAGACTTTATGTTACAGAATCCTGAAAAACATATTAATATTAAGGTTTCATAGTTGTCAGGATGGCCGAGTGGTCTAAGGCGCCAGACTCAAGGTGAGAAACCTTCCTGGTTATAAGGGTATTCTGGTCTCCGATTGGAGGCGAGGGTTCAAATCCCTCTTCTGACACATCTTTTGCCTAAAAAAGTAGCTTTTGGTCAACACCGAGAAATTCTCCAAATGGTGAAAGGAAAACGCATGAACAGTGATTAAGAGTTTATAGATGTCATAATCTGAGAACAGAAAACACATGAAACTGGAATAATGGTTCGATACAGGTCATCATATGCCTAGTTTAGAATTCAAAAAGTTACTCAATTCCTTTAAAAAAAAAAAATTCACTATATCTTTCATTACCATTATACATTTTTTTCTTTTCCGTTCTTTGTATCTTAAGTTCTGCAATTTTCCATCAGACATATCAGACTTTATGTTACAGAATCGTGAAAAAATATGAATTTTATGGCTTCATAGCTGTCAGGATGGCCGAGTGGTCTAAGGCGCCAGACTCAAGGTGAGAAACCTTCCTGGTTACAAGGGTATTCTGGTCTCCGACTGGAGGCGAGGGTTCAAATCCCTCTTCTGACACAGCTTTTGCCTAAAAAAGTAGCTTTTGGTCAACACCGAGAAATTCTCCAAATGGTGAAAGGAAAACGCATGAACAGTGATTAAGAGTTTATAGATGTCATAATCTGAGAACAGAAAACACATGAAACGGGAATAATGGTTCGATACAGGTCATCATATGCCTAGTTTAGAATTCAAAAAGTTACTCAATTCCTTTAAAAAAATGTTTTTTACTATATCTTTCATTACCTTTATACATTTTTTTCTTTTCCGTTCTTTGTATCTTAAGATCTGCAATTTTCCGTCAGACATATCAGACTTTATGTTACAGAATCGTGGAAAAATATGAATTTTATGGCTTCATAGCAGTCAGGATGGCCGAGTGGTCTAAGGCGCCAGACTCAAGGTGAGAAACCTTCCTGGATGTAAGGGTATTCTGGTCTCTGACTGGAGGCGAGGGTTCAAATCCCTCTTCTGACAGCACTTGTCTAAAAAAGTATATTTTTGTCAACACCGAGAATTTCTCCAAAGGTTGAAAGGGAAACACATGAACAGTGATTAATAGTTTGATAGATGTCATAATTTGAGAACAGAAAACACATGAAACGTGAATAATCGTTCGATACAGGTCATCATATGCCTAGCTTAGAATTCACTCACTTCTTCAATTTCCTTAAAAAATGTTTTTACTCTATCTTTCATTTGCTTTTGGCATTTTTTTGTTGTCTGTTCTTTGTATCTTCAGTTCTGCATGTTTCCATTAGACATATCAGACTTTATGTTACAGAATCCTGAAAAACATATTAATATTAAGGTTTCATAGTTGTCAGGATGGCCGAGTGGTCTAAGGCGCCAGACTCAAGGTGAGAAACCTTCCTGGTTATAAGGGTATTCTGGTCTCCGACTGGAGGCGAGGGTTCAAATCCCTCTTCTGACACATCTTTTGCCTAAAAAAGTAGCTTTTGGTCAACACCGAGAAATTCTCCAAATGGTGAAAGGAAAACGCATGAACAGTGATTAAGAGTTTACAGATGTCATAATCTGAGAACAGAAAACACATGAAACGGGAATAAAGGTTCGATACAGGTCATCATATGCCTAGTTTAGAATTCAAAAAGTTACTAAATTCCTTTAAAAAAATGTTTTTTACTATATCTTTCATTACCTTTATACATTTTTTTCTTTTCCGTTCTTTGTATCATAAGATCTGCAATTTTCCATCAGACATATCAGACTTTATGTTACAGAATCGTGAAAAAATATGAATTTTAGGGCTTCATAGCTGTCAGGATGGCAGAGTGGTCTGAGGCGCCAGACTCAAGGTGAGAAACCTTCTTGGATGTAAGGGTATTCTGGTCTCTGACTGGAGGCGAGGGTTCAAATCCCTCTTCTGACAGCTCTTGCCTAAAAAAGTATGTTTTTGTCAACACCGAGAATTTCTCCAAAGGTTGAAAGGGAAACACATGAACAGTGATTAATAGTTTGATAGATGTCATAATTTGAGAACAGAAAACACATGAAACGTGAATAATTGTTCGATACAGGTCATCATATGCCTAGCTTAGAATTCACTCACTTCTTCAATTTCCTTCAAAAATGTTTTTACTCTATCTTTCATTTGCTTTTGGCATTTTTTTGTTGTCTGTTCTTTGTATCTTCAGTTCTGCATGTTTCCATCAGACATATCAGACTTTATGTTACAGAATCCTGAAAAACATATTAATATTAAGGTTTCATAGTTGTCAGGATGGCCGAGTGTTCTAAGGCGCCAGACTCAAGGTGAGAAACCTTCCTGGTTATAAGGGTATTCTGGTCTCCGACTGGAGGCGAGGGTTGAAATCCCTCTTCTGACACATCTTTTGCATAAAAAAGTAGCTTTTGGTCAACACCGAGAAATTCTCCAAATGGTGAAAGGAAAACGCATGAACAGTGATTAAGAGTTTATAGATGTCATAATCTGAGAACAGAAAACACATGAAACTGGAATAATGGTTCGATACAGGTCATCATATGCCTAGTTTAGAATTCAAAAAGTTACTCAATTCCTTTAAAAAAATGTTTTTCACTATATCTTTCATTACCTTTATACATTTTTTTCTTTTCCGTTCTTTGTATCTTAAGATCTGCAATTTTCCATCAGACATATCAGACTTTATGTTACAGAATCGTGAAAAAATATGAAATTTATGGCTTCATAGCTGTCAGGATAGCCGAGTGGTCTAAGGCGCCAGACTCAAGGTGAGAAACCTTCTTGGATGTAATGGTATTCTGGTCTCTGACTGGAGGCGAGGGTTCAAATCCATCTTCTGACAGCACTTGCCTAAAAAAGAAAATTTTTGTCAACACCGAGAATTTCTCCAAAGGTTGAAAGGGAAACACATGAACAGTGATTAATAGTTTGATAGATGTCATAATTTGAGAACAGAAAACACATGAAACGTGAATAATCGTTCGATACCGGTCATCATATGCCTAGCTTAGAATTCACTCACTTCTTCAATTTCCTTCAAAAATGTTTTTACTCTATCTTTCATTTGCTTTTGGCATTTTTTTGTTGTCTGTTCTTTGTATCTTCAGTTCTGCATGTTTCCATCAGACATATCAGACTTTATGTTACAGAATCCTGAAAAACATATTAATATTAAGGTTTCATAGTTGTCAGGATGGCCGAGTGTTCTAAGGCGCCAGACTCAAGGTGAGAAACCTTCCTAGTTATAAGGGTATTCTGGTCTCCGACTGGAGGCGAGGGTTGAAATCCCTCTTCTGACACATCTTTTGCATAAAAAAGTAGCTTTTGGTCAACACCGAGAAATTCTCCAAATGGTGAAAGGAAAACGCATGAACAGTGATTAAGAGTTTATAGATGTCATAATCTGAGAACAGAAAACACATGAAACTGGAATAATGGTTCGATACAGGTCATCATATGCCTAGTTTAGAATTCAAAAAGTTACTCAATTCCTTTAAAAAAATGTTTTTCACTATATCTTTCATTACCTTTATACATTTTTTTCTTTTCCGTTCTTTGTATCTTAAGATCTGCAATTTTCCATCAGACATATCAGACTTTATGTTACAGAATCGTGAAAAAATATGAAATTTATGGCTTCATAGCTGTCAGGATGGCCGAGTGGTCTAAGGCGCCAGACTCAAGGTGAGAAACCTTCTTGGATGTAATGGTATTCTGGTCTCTGACTGGAGGCGAGGGTTCAAATCCATCTTCTGACAGCACTTGCCTAAAAAAGTATATTTTTGTCAACACCGAGAATTTCTCCAAAGGTTGAAATAGGAAACACATGAACAGTGATTAATAGTTTGATAGATGTCATAATTTGAGAACAGAAAACACATGAAACGTGAATAATCGTTCGATACCGGTCATCATATGCCTAGCTTAGAATTCACTCACTTCTTCAATTTCCTTCAAAAATGTTTTTACTCTATCTTTCATTTGCTTTTGGCATTTTTTTGTTGTCTGTTCTTTGTATCTTCAGTTCTGCATGTTTCCATCAGACATATCAGACTTTATGTTACAGAATCCTGAAAAACATATTAATATTAAGGTTTCATAGTTGTCAGGATGGCCGAGTGTTCTAAGGCGCCAGACTCAAGGTGAGAAACCTTCCTGGTTATAAGGGTATTCTGGTCTCCGACTGGAGGCGAGGGTTGAAATCCCTCTTCTGACACATCTTTTGCATAAAAAAGTAGCTTTTGGTCAACACCGAGAAATTCTCCAAATGGTGAAAGGAAAACGCATGAACAGTGATTAAGAGTTTATAGATGTCATAATCTGAGAACAGAAAACACATGAAACTGGAATAATGGTTCGATACAGGTCATCATATGCCTAGTTTAGAATTCAAAAAGTTACTCAATTCCTTTAAAAAAATGTTTTTCACTATATCTTTCATTACCTTTATACATTTTTTTCTTTTCCGTTCTTTGTATCTTAAGATCTGCAATTTTCCATCAGACATATCAGACTTTATGTTACAGAATCGTGAAAAAATATGAAATTTATGGCTTCATAGCTGTCAGGATGGCCGAGTGGTCTAAGGCGCCAGACTCAAGGTGAGAAACCTTCTTGGATGTAATGGTATTCTGGTCTCTGACTGGAGGCGAGGGTTCAAATCCATCTTCTGACAGCACTTGCCTAAAAAAGTATATTTTTGTCAACACCGAGAATTTCTCCAAAGGTTGAAATAGGAAACACATGAACAGTGATTAATAGTTTGATAGATGTCATAATTTGAGAACAGAAAACACATGAAACGTGAATAATCGTTCGATACAGGTAATCATATGCCTAGCTTAAAATTCAATCACTTCTTCAATTTCCTTCAAAAATGTTTTTACTCTATCTTTCATTTGCTTTTGGCATTTTTTTGTTGTCTGTTCTTTGTATCTTCAGTTCTGCATGTTTCCATCAGACATATCAGACTTTATGTTACAGAATCCTGAAAAACATATTAATATTAAGGTTTCATAGTTGTCAGGATGGCCGAGTGGTCTAAGGCGCCAGACTCAAGGTGAGAAACCTTCCTGGTTACAAGGGTATTCTGGTCTCCGACTGGAGGCGAGGGTTCAAATCCCTCTTCTGACACTGCTTTTGCCTAAAAAAGTAGCTTTTGGTCAACACCGAGAAATTCTCCAAATGGTGAAAGGAAAACGCATGAACAGTGATTAAGAGTTTATAGATGTCATAATCTGAGAACAGAAAACACATGAAACGGGAATAATGGTTCGATACAGGTCATCATATGCCTAGGTTAGAATTCAAAAAGTTAATCAATTCCTTTAAAAAAATGTTTTTTACTATATCTTTCATTACCTTTATACATTTTTTTCTTTTCCGTTCTTTGTATCTTAAGATCTGCAATTTTCCATCAGACATATCAGACTTTATGTTACAGAATCGTGGAAAAATATGAATTTTATGGCTTCATAGCAGTCAGGATGGCCGAGTGGTCTAAGGCGCCAGACTCAAGGTGAGAAACCTTCCTGGATGAAAGGGTATTCTGGTCTCTGACTGGAGGCGAGGGTTCAAATCCCTCTTCTGACAGCACTTGTCTAAAAAAGTATATTTTTGTCAACACCGAGAATTTCTCCAAAGGTTGAAAGGGAAACACATGAACAGTGATTAATAGTTTGATAGATGTCATAATTTGAGAACAGAAAACACATGAAACGTGAATAATCGTTCGATACAGGTCATCATATGCCTAGCTTAGAATTCACTCACTTCTTCAATTTCCTTCAAAAATGTTTTTACTCTATCTTTCATTTGCTTTTGGCATTTTTTTGTTGTCTGTTCTTTGTATCTTCAGTTCTGCATGTTTCCATCAGACATATCAGACTTTATGTTACAGAATCCTGAAAAACATATTAATATTAAGGTTTCATAGTTGTCAGGATGGCCGAGTGTTCTAAGGCGCCAGACTCAAGGTGAGAAACCTTCCTGGTTATAAGGGTATTCTGGTCTCCGACTGGAGGCGAGGGTTGAAATCCCTCTTCTGACACATCTTTTGCATAAAAAAGTAGCTTTTGGTCAACACCGAGAAATTCTCCAAATGGTGAAAGGAAAACGCATGAACAGTGATTAAGAGTTTATAGATGTCATAATCTGAGAACAGAAAACACATGAAACTGGAATAATGGTTCGATACAGGTCATCATATGCCTAGTTTAGAATTCAAAAAGTTACTCAATTCCTTTAAAAAAATGTTTTTCACTATATCTTTCATTACCTTTATACATTTTTTTCTTTTCCGTTCTTTGTATCTTAAGATCTGCAATTTTCCATCAGACATATCAGACTTTATGTTACAGAATCGTGAAAAAATATGAAATTTATGGCTTCATAGCTGTCAGGATGGCCGAGTGGTCTAAGGCGCCAGACTCAAGGTGAGAAACCTTCTTGGATGTAATGGTATTCTGGTCTCTGACTGGAGGCGAGGGTTCAAATCCATCTTCTGACAGCACTTGCCTAAAAAAGTATATTTTTGTCAACACCGAGAATTTCTCCAAAGGTTGAAATAGGAAACACATGAACAGTGATTAATAGTTTGATAGATGTCATAATTTGAGAACAGAAAACACATGAAACGTGAATAATCGTTCGATACCGGTCATCATATGCCTAGCTTAGAATTCACTCACTTCTTCAATTTCCTTCAAAAATGTTTTTACTCTATCTTTCATTTGCTTTTGGCATTTTTTTGTTGTCTGTTCTTTGTATCTTCAGTTCTGCATGTTTCCATCAGACATATCAGACTTTATGTTACAGAATAATGAAAAACATATTAATATTAAGGTTTCATAGTTGTCAGGATGGCCGAGTGTTCTAAGGCGCCAGACTCAAGGTGAGAAACCTTCCTGGTTATAATGGTATTCTGGTCTCCGACTGGAGGCGAGGGTTGAAATCCCTCTTCTGACACATCTTTTGCATAAAAAAGTAGCTTTTGGTCAACACCGAGAAATTCTCCAAATGGTGAAAGGAAAACGCATGAACAGTGATTAAGAGTTTATAGATGTCATAATCTGAGAACAGAAAACACATGAAACTGGAATAATGGTTCGATACAGGTCATCATATGCCTAGTTTAGAATTCAAAAAGTTACTCAATTCCTTTAAAAAAATGTTTTTCACTATATCTTTCATTACCTTTATACATTTTTTTCTTTTCCGTTCTTTGTATCTTAAGATCTGCAATTTTCCATCAGACATATCAGACTTTATGTTACAGAATCGTGAAAAAATATGAAATTTATGGCTTCATAGCTGTCAGGATGGCCGAGTGGTCTAAGGCGCCAGACTCAAGGTGAGAAACCTTCTTGGATGTAATGGTATTCTGGTCTCTGACTGGAGGCGAGGGTTCAAATCCATCTTCTGACAGCACTTGCCTAAAAAAGTATATTTTTGTCAACACCGAGAATTTCTCCAAAGGTTGAAATAGGAAACACATGAACAGTGATTAATAGTTTGATAGATGTCATAATTTGAGAACAGAAAACACATGAAACGTGAATAATCGTTCGATACAGGTAATCATATGCCTAGCTTAAAATTCAATCACTTCTTCAATTTCCTTCAAAATTGTTTTTACTCTATCTTTCATTTGCTTTTGGCATTTTTTTGTTGTCTGTTCTTTGTATCTTCAGTTCTGCATGTTTCCATCAGACATATCAGACTTTATGTTACAGAATCCTGAAAAACATATTAATATTAAGGTTTCATAGTTGTCAGGATGGCCGAGTGGTCTAAGGCGCCAGACTCAAGGTGAGAAACCTTCCTGGTTACAAGGGTATTCTGGTCTCCGACTGGAGGCGAGGGTTCAAATCCCTCTTCTGACACAGCTTTTGCCTAAAAAAGTAGCTTTTGGTCAACACCGAGAAATTCTCCAAATGGTGAAAGGAAAACGCATGAACAGTGATTAAGAGTTTATAGATGTCATAATCTGAGAACAGAAAACACATGAAACGGGAATAATGGTTCGATACAGGTCATCATATGCCTAGGTTAGAATTCAAAAAGTTAATCAATTCCTTTAAAAAAATGTTTTTTACTATATCTTTCATTACCTTTATACATTTTTTTCTTTTCCGTTCTTTGTATCTTAAGATCTGCAATTTTCCATCAGACATATCAGACTTTATGTTACAGAATCGTGGAAAAATATGAATTTTATGGCTTCATAGCAGTCAGGATGGCCGAGTGGTCTAAGGCGCTAGACTCAAGGTGAGAAACCTTCCTGGATGAAAGGGTATTCTGGTCTCTGACTGGAGGCGAGGGTTCAAATCCCTCTTCTGACAGCACTTGCCTAAAAAAGTATATTTTTGTCAACACCGAGAATTTCTCCAAAGGTTGAAATAGGAAACACATGAACAGTGATTAATAGTTTGATAGATGTCATAATTTGAGAACAGAAAACACATGAAACGTGAATAATCGTTCGATACCGGTCATCATATGCCTAGCTTAGAATTCACTCACTTCTTCAATTTCCTTCAAAAATGTTTTTACTCTATCTTTCATTTGCTTTTGGCATTTTTTTGTTGTCTGTTCTTTGTATCTTCAGTTCTGCATGTTTCCATCAGACATATCAGACTTTATGTTACAGAATCCTGAAAAACATATTAATATTAAGGTTTCATAGTTGTCAGGATGGCCGAGTGTTCTAAGGCGCCAGACTCAAGGTGAGAAACCTTCCTGGTTATAAGGGTATTCTGGTCTCCGACTGGAGGCGAGGGTTGAAATCCCTCTTCTGACACATCTTTTGCATAAAAAAGTAGCTTTTGGTCAACACCGAGAAATTCTCCAAATGGTGAAAGGAAAACGCATGAACAGTGATTAAGAGTTTATAGATGTCATAATCTGAGAACAGAAAACACATGAAACTGGAATAATGGTTCGATACAGGTCATCATATGCCTAGTTTAGAATTCAAAAAGTTACTCAATTCCTTTAAAAAAATGTTTTTCACTATATCTTTCATTACCTTTATACATTTTTTTCTTTTCCGTTCTTTGTATCTTAAGATCTGCAATTTTCCATCAGACATATCAGACTTTATGTTACAGAATCGTGAAAAAATATGAAATTTATGGCTTCATAGCTGTCAGGATGGCCGAGTGGTCTAAGGCGCCAGACTCAAGGTGAGAAACCTTCTTGGATGTAATGGTATTCTGGTCTCTGACTGGAGGCGAGGGTTCAAATCCATCTTCTGACAGCACTTGCCTAAAAAAGTATATTTTTGTCAACACCGAGAATTTCTCCAAAGGTTGAAATAGGAAACACATGAACAGTGATTAATAGTTTGATAGATGTCATAATTTGAGAACAGAAAACACATGAAACGTGAATAATCGTTCGATACAGGTAATCATATGCCTAGCTTAAAATTCAATCACTTCTTCAATTTCCTTCAAAAATGTTTTTACTCTATCTTTCATTTGCTTTTGGCATTTTTTTGTTGTCTGTTCTTTGTATCTTCAGTTCTGCATGTTTCCATCAGACATATCAGACTTTATGTTACAGAATCCTGAAAAACATATTAATATTAAGGTTTCATAGTTGTCAGGATGGCCGAGTGGTCTAAGGCGCCAGACTCAAGGTGAGAAACCTTCCTGGTTACAAGGGTATTCTGGTCTCCGACTGGAGGCGAGGGTTCAAATCCCTCTTCTGACACAGCTTTTGCCTAAAAAAGTAGCTTTTGGTCAACACCGAGAAATTCTCCAAATGGTGAAAGGAAAACGCATGAACAGTGATTAAGAGTTTATAGATGTCATAATCTGAGAACAGAAAACACATGAAACGGGAATAATGGTTCGATACAGGTCATCATATGCCTAGGTTAGAATTCAAAAAGTTAATCAATTCCTTTAAAAAAATGTTTTTTACTATATCTTTCATTACCTTTATACATTTTTTTCTTTTCCGTTCTTTGTATCTTAAGATCTGCAATTTTCCATCAGACATATCAGACTTTATGTTACAGAATCGTGGAAAAATATGAATTTTATGGCTTCATAGCAGTCAGGATGGCCGAGTGGTCTAAGGCGCCAGACTCAAGGTGAGAAACCTTCCTGGATGAAAGGGTATTCTGGTCTCTGACTGGAGGCGAGGGTTCAAATCCCTCTTCTGACAGCACTTGTCTAAAAAAGTATATTTTTGTCAACACCGAGAATTTCTCCAAAGGTTGAAAGGGAAACACATGAACAGTGATTAATAGTTTGATAGATGTCATAATTTGAGAACAGAAAACACATGAAACGTGAATAATCGTTCGATACAGGTCATCATATGCCTAGCTTAGAATTCACTCACTTCTTCAATTTCCTTAAAAACTGTTTTTACTCTATCTTTCATTTGCTTTTGGCATTTTTTTGTTGTCTGTTCTTTGTATCTTAAGATCTGCAATTTTCCATCAGACATATCAGACTTTATGTTACAGAATCGTGAAAAAATATGAATTTTATGGCTTTTTAGCTGTCAGGATGGCCGAGTGGTCTAAGGCGCTAGACTCAAGGTGAGAAACCTTCCTGGATGAAAGGGTATTCTGGTCTCTGACTGGAGGCGAGGGTTCAAATCCCTCTTCTGACAGCACTTGTCTAAAAAAGTATATTTTTGTCAACACCGAGAATTTCTCCAAAGGTTGAAAGGGAAACACATGAACAGTGATTAATAGTTTGATAGATGTCATAATTTGAGAACAGAAAACACATGAAACGTGAATAATCGTTCGATACAGGTCATCATATGCCTAGCTTAGAATTCACTCACTTCTTCAATTTCCTTCAAAAATGTTTTTACTCTATCTTTCATTTGCTTTTGGCATTTTTTTGTTGTCTGTTCTTTGTATCTTCAGTTCTGCATGTTTCCATCAGACATATCAGACTTTATGTTACAGAATCCTGAAAAACATATTAATATTAAGGTTACATAGTTGTCAGGATGGCCGAGTGGTCTAAGGCGCCAGACTCAAGGTGAGAAACCTTCCTGGTTATAAGGGTATTCTGGTCTCCGACTGGAGGCGAGGGTTCAAATCCCTCTTCTGACACATCTTTTGCCTAAAAAAGTAGCTTTTGGTCAACACCGAGAATTTCTCCAAATGGTGAAAGGAAAACGCATGAACATTGATTAAGAGTTTATAGATGTCATAATCTGAGAACAGAAAACACATGAAACGGGAATAATCGTTCGATACAGGTCATCATATGCCTAGCTTAGAATTCACTCACTTCTTCAATTTCCTTAAAAACTGTTTTTACTCTATCTTTCATTTGCTTTTGGCATTTTTTTGTTGTCTGTTCTTTGTATCTTAAGATCTGCAATTTTCCATCAGACATATCAGACTTTATGTTACAGAATCGTGAAAAAATATGAATTTTATGGCTTTTTAGCTGTCAGGATGGCCGAGTGGTCTAAGGCGCTAGACTCAAGGTGAGAAACCTTCCTGGATGAAAGGGTATTCTGGTCTCTGACTGGAGGCGAGGGTTCAAATCCCTCTTCTGACAGCACTTGTCTAAAAAAGTATATTTTTGTCAACACCGAGAATTTCTCCAAAGGTTGAAAGGGAAACACATGAACAGTGATTAATAGTTTGATAGATGTCATAATTTGAGAACAGAAAACACATGAAACGTGAATAATCGTTCGATACAGGTCATCATATGCCTAGCTTAGAATTCACTCACTTCTTCAATTTCCTTCAAAAATGTTTTTACTCTATCTTTCATTTGCTTTTGGCATTTTTTTGTTGTCTGTTCTTTGTATCTTCAGTTCTGCATGTTTCCATCAGACATATCAGACTTTATGTTACAGAATCCTGAAAAACATATTAATATTAAGGTTACATAGTTGTCAGGATGGCCGAGTGGTCTAAGGCGCCAGACTCAAGGTGAGAAACCTTCCTGGTTATAAGGGTATTCTGGTCTCCGACTGGAGGCGAGGGTTCAAATCCCTCTTCTGACACATCTTTTGCCTAAAAAAGTAGCTTTTGGTCAACACCGAGAAATTCTCCAAATGGTGAAAGGAAAACGCATGAACAGTGATTAAGAGTTTATAGATGTCATAATCTGAGAACAGAAAACACATGAAACTGGAATAATGGTTCGATACAGGTCATCATATGCCTAGTTTAGAATTCAAAAAGTTACTCAATTCCTTTAAAAAAATGTTTTTCACTATATCTTTCATTACCTTTATACATTTTTTTCTTTTCCGTTCTTTGTATCTTAAGATCTGCAATTTTCCATCAGACATATCAGACTTTATGTTACAGAATCGTGAAAAAATATGAATTTTATGGCTTTTTAGCTGTCAGGATGGCCGAGTGGTCTAAGGCGCTAGACTCAAGGTGAGAAACCTTCCTGGTTACAAGGTTATTCTGGTCTCCGACTGGAGGCGAGGGTTCAAATCCCTCTTCTGACACAGCGTTTGCCTAAAAAAGTTGCTTTTGGTCAACACCGAGAAATTCTCCAAATGGTGAAAGGAAAACGCATGAACAGTGATTAAGAGTTTATAGATGTCATAATCTGAGAACAGAAAACACATGAATCTGGAATAATGGTTCGATACAGGTCATCATATGCCTAGTTTAGAATTCAAAAAGTTACTCAATTCCTTTAAAAAAATGTTTTTCACTATATCTTTCATTACCTTTATACATTTTTTTCTTTTCCGTTCTTTGTATCTTAAGATCTGCAATTTTCCGTCAGACATATCAGACTTTATGTTACAGAATCGTGGAAAAATATGAATTTTATGGCGTCATAGCAGTCAGGATGGCCGAGTGGTCTAAGGCGCCAGACTCAAGGTGAGAAACCTTCCTGGATGTAAGGGTATTCTGGTCTCTGACTGGAGGCGAGGGTTCAAATCCCTCTTCTGACAGCACCTGTCTAAAAAAGTATATTTTTGTCAACACCGAGAATTTCTCCAAAGGTTGAAAGGGAAACACATGAACAGTGATTAATAGTTTGATAGATGTCATAATTTGAGAACAGAAAACACATGAAACGTGAATAATCGTTCGATACAGGTCATCATATGCCTAGCTTAGAATTCACTCACTTCTTCAATTTCCTTAAAAAATGTTTTTACTCTATCTTTCATTTGCTTTTGGCATTTTTTTGTTGTCTGTTCTTTGTATCTTCAGTTCTGCATGTTTCCATTAGACATATCAGACTTTATGTTACAGAATCCTGAAAAACATATTAATATTAAAGTTTCATAGTTGTCAGGATGGCCGTGTGGTCTAAGGCGCCAGACTCAAGGTGAGAAACCTTCCTGGTTATAAGGGTATACTGGTGTCTGACTGGAGGCGACGGTTCAAATCCCTCTTCTGACACATCTTTGCCTAAAAAAGTAGCTTTTGGTCAACACCGAGAAATTCTCCAAATGGTGAAAGGAAAACGCATGAACAGTGATTAAGAGTTTATAGATGTCATAATCTGAGAACAGAAAACACATGAAACTGGAATAATGGTTCGATACAGGTCATCATATGCCTAGTTTAGAATTCAAAAAGTTACTCAATTCCTTTAAAAAAATGTTTTTCACTATATCTTTCATTACCTTTTAACATTTTTTTCTTTTCCGTTCTTTGTATCTTAAGATCTGCAATTTTCCATCAGACATATCAGACTTTATGTTACAGAATCGTGAAAAAATATGAATTTTATGGCTTCTTAGCTGTCAGGATGGCCGAGTGGTCTAAAGCGCCAGACTCAAGGTGAGAAACCTTCCTGGTTACAAGGGTATTCTGGTCTCCGACTGGAGGCGAGGGTTCAAATCCCTCTTCTGACACAGCTTTTGCCTAAAAAAGTAGCTTTTGGTCAACACCGAGAAATTCTCCAAATGGTGAAAGGAAAACGCATGAACAGTGATTAAGAGTTTATAGATGTCATAATCTGAGAACAGAAATCACATGAAACGGGAATAATGGTTCGATACAGGTCATCATATGCCTAGTTTAGAATTCAAAAAGTTACTGAAATTCCTTTAAAAAAATGTTTTTTACTATATCTTTCATTACCTTTATACATTTTTTTCTTTTCCGTTCTTTGTATCTTAAGATCTGCAATTTTCCGTCAGACATATCAGACTTTATGTTACAGAATCTTGAAAAAATATGAATTTTATGGCTTCATAGCTGTCAGGATGGCCGAGTGGTCTAAGGCGCCAGACTCAAGGTGAGAAACCTTCTTGGATGTAAGGGTATTCTGGTCTCTGACTGGAGGCGAGGGTTCAAATCCCTCTTCTGACAGCACTTGCCTAAAAAAGTATATTTTTGTCAACACCGAGAATTTCTCCAAAGGTTGAAAGGGAAACACATGAACAGTGATTAATAGTTTGATAGATGTCATAATTTGAGAACAGAAAACACATGAAACGTGAATAATCGTTCGATACAGGTCATCATATGCCTAGCTTAGAATTCACTGACTTCTTCAATTTCCTTCAAAAATGTTTTTACTCTATCTTTCATTTGCTTTTGGCATTTTTTTGTTGTCTGTTCTTTGTATCTTCAGTTCTGCATGTTTCCATCAGACATATCAGACTTTATGTTACAGAATCCTGAAAAACATATTAATATTAAGGTTTCATAGTTGTCAGGATGGCCGAGTGGTCTAAGGCGCCAGACTCAAGGTGAGAAACCTTCCTGGTTATAAGGGTATTCTGGTCTCCGACTGGAGGAGAGGGTTCAAATCCCTCTTCTGACACATCTTTTGCCTAAAAAAGTAGCTTTTGGTCAACACCGAGAAATTCTCCAAATGGTGAAAGGAAAACGCATGAACAGTGATTAAGAGTTTATAGATGTCATAATCTGAGAACAGAAAACACATGAATCTGGAATAATGGTTCGATACAGGTCATCATATGCCTAGTTTAGAATTCAAAAAGTTACTCAATTCCTTTAAAAAAATGTTTTTCACTATATCTTTCATTACCTTTATACATTTTTTTCTTTTCCGTTCTTTGTATCTTAAGATCTGCAATTTTCCATCAGACATATCAGACTTTATGTTACAGAATCGTGAAAAAATATGAAATTTATGGCTTCATAGCTGTCAGGATGGCCGAGTGGTCTAAGGCGCCAGACTCAAGGTGAGAAACCTTCTTGGATGTAAGGGTATTCTGGTCTCTGACTGGAGGCGAGGGTTCGAATCCCTCTTCTGACAACACTTGCCTAAAAAAGTATATTTTTGTCAACACCGAGAATTTCTCCAAAGGTTGAAAGGGAAACACATGAACAGTGATTAATAGTTTGATAGATGTCATAATTTGAGAACAGAAAACACATGAAACGTGAATAATCGTTCGATACAGGTCATCATATGCCTAGCTTAGAATTCACTCACTTCTTCAATTTCCTTCAAAAAATTTTTTACTCTATCTTTCATTTGCTTTTGGCATTTTTTTGTTGTCTGTTCTTTGTATCTTCAGTTCTGCATGTTTCCATCAGACATATCAGACTTTATGTTACAGAATCCTGAAAAACATATTAATATTAAGGTTTCATAGTTCTCAGGATGGCCGAGTGGTCTAAGGCGCCAGACTCAAGGTGAGAAACCTTCCTGGTTATAAGGGTATTCTGGTCTCCGACTAGAGGCGAGGGTTCAAATCCCTCTTCTGACACATCTTTTGCCTAAAAAAGTAGCTTTTGGTCAACACCGAGAAATTCTCCAAATGGTGAAAGGAAAACGCATGAACAGTGATTAAGAGTTTATAGATGTCATAATCTGAGAACAGAAAACACATGAAACTGGAATAATGGTTCGATACAGGTCATCATATGCCTAGTTTAGAATTCAAAAAGTTACTCAATTCCTTTAAAAAAATGTTTTTTACTATATCTTTCATTACCTTTTAACATTTTTTTCTTTTCCGTTCTTTGTATCTTAAGATCTGCAATTTTCCGTCAGACATATCAGACTTTATGTTACAGAATCGTGGAAAAATATGAATTTTATGGCTTCATAGCAGTCAGGATGGCCGAGTGGTCTAAGGCGCCAGACTCAAGGTGAGAAACCTTCCTGGATGTAAGGGTATTCTGGTCTCTGACTGGAGGCGAGGGTTCAAAGCCCTCTTCTGACAGAACTTGTCTAAAAAAGTATATTTTTGTCAACACCGAGAATTTCTCCAAAGATTGAAAGGGAAACACATGAACAGTGATTAATAGTTTGATAGATGTCATAATCTGAGAACAGAAAACACATGAAACTGGAATAATGGTTCGATACAGGTCATCATATGCCTAGTTTAGAATTCAAAAAGTTACTCAATTCCTTTAAAAAAATGTTTTTCACTATATCTTTCATTACCTTTATACATTTTTTTCTTTTCCGTTCTTTGTATCTTAAGATCTGCAATTTTCCATCAGACATATCAGACTTTATGTTACAGAATCGTGAAAAAATATGAATCTTATGGCTTCTTAGCTGTCAGGATGGCCGAGTGGTCTAAGGCGCCAGACTCAAGGTGAGAAACCTTCCTGGTTACAAGGGTATTCTGGTCTCCGACTGGAGGCGAGGGTTCAAATCCCTCTTCTGACACAGCTTTTGCCTAAAAAAGTAGCTTTTGGTCAACACCGAGAAATTCTCCAAATGGTGAAAGGAAAACGCATGAACAGTGATTAAGAGTTTATAGATGTCATAATCTGAGAACAGAAATCACATGAAACGGGAATAATGGTTCGATACAGGTCATCATATGCCTAGTTTAGAATTCAAAAAGTTACTGAAATTCCTTTAAAAAAATGTTTTTTACTATATCTTTCATTACCTTTATACATTTTTTTCTTTTCCGTTCTTTGTATCTTAAGATCTGCAATTTTCCGTCAGACATATCAGACTTTATGTTACAGAATCTTGAAAAAATATGAATTTTATGGCTTCATAGCTGTCAGGATGGCCGAGTGGTCTAAGGCGCCAGACTCAAGGTGAGAAACCTTCCTGGTTATAAGGGTATTCTGATCTCCGACTAGAGGCGAGGGTTCAAATCCCTCTTCTGACACATCTTTTGCCTAAAAAAGTAGCTTTTGGTCAACACCGAGAAATTCTCCAAATGGTGAAAGGAAAACGCATGAACAGTGATTAAGAGTTTATAGATGTCATAATCTGAGAACAGAAAACACATGAAACTGGAATAATGGTTCGATACAGGTCATCATATGCCTAGTTTAGAATTCAAAAAGTTACTCAATTCCTTTAAAAAAATGTTTTTTACTATATCTTTCATTACCTTTTAACATTTTTTTCTTTTCCGTTCTTTGTATCTTAAGATCTGCAATTTTCCGTCAGACATATCAGACTTTATGTTACAGAATCTTGAAAAAATATGAATTTTATGTCTTCATAGCTGTCACGATGGCCGAGTGGTCTAAGGCGCCAGACTCAAGGTGAGAAACCTTCTTGGATGTAAGGGTATTCTGGTCTCTGACTGGAGGCGAGGGTTCAAATCCCTCTTCTGACAGCACTTGCCTAAAAAAGTATAATTTTGTCAACACCGAGAATTTCTCCAAAGGTTGAAAGGGAAACACATGAACAGTGATTAATAGTTTGATAGATGTCATAATTTGAGAACAGAAAACACATGAAACGTGAATAATCGTTCGATACAGGTCATCATATGCCTAGCTTAGAATTCACTGACTTCTTCAATTTCCTTCAAAAATGTTTTTACTCTATCTTTCATTTGCTTTTGGCATTTTTTTGTTGTCTGTTCTTTGTATCTTCAGTTCTGCATGTTTCCATCAGACATATCAGACTTTATGTTACAGAATCCTGAAAAACATATTAATATTAAGGTTTCATAGTTGTCAGGATGGCCGAGTGGTCTAAGGCGCCAGACTCAAGGTGAGAAACCTTCCTGGTTATAAGGGTATTCTGGTCTCCGACTGGAGGAGAGGGTTCAAATCCCTCTTCTGACACATCTTTTGCCTAAAAAAGTAGCTTTTGGTCAACACCGAGAAATTCTCCAAATGGTGAAAGGAAAACGCATGAACAGTGATTAAGAGTTTATAGATGTCATAATCTGAGAACAGAAAACACATGAATCTGGAATAATGGTTCGATACAGGTCATCATATGCCTAGTTTAGAATTCAAAAAGTTACTCAATTCCTTTAAAAAAATGTTTTTCACTATATCTTTCATTACCTTTATACATTTTTTTCTTTTCCGTTCTTTGTATCTTAAGATCTGCAATTTTCCATCAGACATATCAGACTTTATGTTACAGAATCGTGAAAAAATATGAAATTTATGGCTTCATAGCTGTCAGGATGGCTGAGTGGTCTAAGGCGCCAGACTCAAGGTGAGAAACCTTCTTGGATGTAAGGGTATTCTGGTCTCTGACTGGAGGCGAGGGTTCGAATCCCTCTTCTGACAACACTTGCCTAAAAAAGTATATTTTTGTCAACACCGAGAATTTCTCCAAAGGTTGAAAGGGAAACACATGAACAGTGATTAATAGTTTGATAGATGTCATAATTTGAGAACAGAAAACACATGAAACGTGAATAATCGTTCGATACAGGTCATCATATGCCTAGCTTAGAATTCACTCACTTCTTCAATTTCCTTCAAAAAATTTTTTACTCTATCTTTCATTTGCTTTTGGCATTTTTTTGTTGTCTGTTCTTTGTATCTTCAGTTCTGCATGTTTCCATCAGACATATCAGACTTTATGTTACAGAATCCTGAAAAACATATTAATATTAAGGTTTCATAGTTGTCAGGATGGCCGAGTGGTCTAAGGCGCCAGACTCAAGGTGAGAAACCTTCCTGGTTATAAGGGTATTCTGGTCTCCGACTAGAGGCGAGGGTTCAAATCCCTCTTCTGACACATCTTTTGTCTAAAAAAGTAGCTTTTGGTCAACACCGAGAAATTCTCCAAATGGTGAAAGGAAAACGCATGAACAGTGATTAAGAGTTTATAGATGTCATAATCTGAGAACAGAAAACACATGAAACTGGAATAATGGTTCGATACAGGTCATCATATGCCTAGTTTAGAATTCAAAAAGTTACTCAATTCCTTTAAAAAAATGTTTTTTACTATATCTTTCATTACCTTTTAACATTTTTTTCTTTTCCGTTCTTTGTATCTTAAGATCTGCAATTTTCCGTCAGACATATCAGACTTTATGTTACAGAATCGTGGAAAAATATGAATTTTATGGCTTCATAGCAGTCAGGATGGCCGAGTGGTCTAAGGCGCCAGACTCAAGGTGAGAAACCTTCCTGGATGTAAGGGTATTCTGGTCTCTGACTGGAGGCGAGGGTTCAAAGCCCTCTTCTGACAGAACTTGTCTAAAAAAGTATATTTTTGTCAACACCGAGAATTTCTCCAAAGATTGAAAGGGAAACACATGAACAGTGATTAATAGTTTGATAGATGTCATAATTTGAGAACAGAAAACACATGAAACGTGAATAATCGTTCGATACAGGTCATCATATGCCTAGCTTAGAATTCACTGACTTCTTCAATTTCCTTCAAAAATGTTTTTACTCTATCTTTCATTTGCTTTTGGCATTTTTTTGTTGTCTGTTCTTTGTATCTTCAGTTCTGCATGTTTCCATCAGACATATCAGACTTTATGTTACAGAATCCTGAAAAACATATTAATATTAAGGTTTCATAGTTGTCAGGATGGCCGAGTGGTCTAAGGCGCCAGACTCAAGGTGAGAAACCTTCCTGGTTATAAGGGTATTCTGGTCTCCGACTGGAGGAGAGGGTTCAAATCCCTCTTCTGACACATCTTTTGCCTAAAAAAGTAGCTTTTGGTCAACACCGAGAAATTCTCCAAATGGTGAAAGGAAAACGCATGAACAGTGATTAAGAGTTTATAGATGTCATAATCTGAGAACAGAAAACACATGAATCTGGAATAATGGTTCGATACAGGTCATCATATGCCTAGTTTAGAATTCAAAAAGTTACTCAATTCCTTTAAAAAAATGTTTTTCACTATATCTTTCATTACCTTTATACATTTTTTTCTTTTCCGTTCTTTGTATCTTAAGATCTGCAATTTTCCATCAGACATATCAGACTTTATGTTACAGAATCGTGAAAAAATATGAAATTTATGGCTTCATAGCTGTCAGGATGGCCGAGTGGTCTAAGGCGCCAGACTCAAGGTGAGAAACCTTCTTGGATGTAAGGGTATTCTGGTCTCTGACTGGAGGCGAGGGTTCGAATCCCTCTTCTGACAACACTTGCCTAAAAAAGTATATTTTTGTCAACACCGAGAATTTCTCCAAAGGTTGAAAGGGAAACACATGAACAGTGATTAATAGTTTGATAGATGTCATAATTTGAGAACAGAAAACACATGAAACGTGAATAATCGTTCGATACAGGTCATCATATGCCTAGCTTATAATTCACTCACTTCTTCAATTTCCTTCAAAAAATTTTTTACTCTATCTTTCATTTGCTTTTGGCATTTTTTTGTTGTCTGTTCTTTGTATCTTCAGTTCTGCATGTTTCCATCAGACATATCAGACTTTATGTTACAGAATCCTGAAAAACATATTAATATTAAGGTTTCATAGTTGTCAGGATGGCCGAGTGGTCTAAGGCGCCAGACTCAAGGTGAGAAACCTTCCTGGATGTAAGGGTATTCTGGTCTCCGACTAGAGGCGAGGGTTCAAATCCCTCTTCTGACACATCTTTTGCCTAAAAAAGTAGCTTTTGGTCAACACCGAGAAATTCTCCAAATGGTGAAAGGAAAACGCATGAACAGTGATTAAGAGTTTATAGATGTCATAATCTGAGAACAGAAAACACATGAAACTGGAATAATGGTTCGATACAGGTCATCATATGCCTAGTTTAGAATTCAAAAAGTTACTCAATTCCTTTAAAAAAATGTTTTTCACTATATCTTTCATTACCTTTATACATTTTTTTCTTTTCCGTTCTTTGTATCTTAAGATCTGCAATTTTCCATCAGACATATCAGACTTTATGTTACAGAATCGTGAAAAAATATGAATTTTATGGCTTCTTAGCTGTCAGCATGGCCGAGTGGTCTAAGGCGCCAGACTCAAGGTGAGAAACCTTCCTGGTTACAAGGGTATTCTGGTCTCCGACTGGAGGCGAGGGTTCAAATCCCTCTTCTGACACATCTTTTGCCTAAAAAAGTAGCTTTTGGTCAACACCGAGAAATTCTCCAAATGGTGAAAGGAAAACGCATGAACAGTGATTAAGAGTTTATAGATGTCATAATCTGAGAACAGAAAACACATGAAACGGGAATAATGGTTCGATACAGGTCATCATATGCCTAGTTTAGAATTCAAAAAGTTACTCAATTCCTTTAAAAAAATGTTTTTTACTATATCTTTCTTTACCTTTATACATTTTTTTCTTTTCCGTTCTTTGTATCTTAAGATCTGCAATTTTCCGTCAGACATATCAGACTTTATGTTACAGAATCGTGGAAAAATATGAATTTTATGGCTTCATAGCAGTCAGGATGGCCGAGTGGTCTAAGGCGCCAGACTCAAGGTGAGAAACCTTCCTGGATGTAAGGGTATTCTGGTCTCTGACTGGAGGCGAGGGATCAAATCCCTCTTCTGACAGCACTTGTCTAAAAAAGTATATTTTTGTCAACACCGAGAATTTCTCCAAAGGTTGAAAGGGAAACACATGAACAGTGATTAATAGTTTGATAGATGTCATAATTTGAGAACAGAAAACACATGAAACGTGAATAATCGTTCGATACAGGTCATCATATGCCTAGCTTAGAATTCACTCACTTCTTCAATTTCCTTCAAAAATGTTTTTACTCTATCTTTCATTTGCTTTTGGCATTTTTTTGTTGTCTGTTCTTTGTATCTTCAGTTCTGCATGTTTCCATCAGACATATCAGACTTTATGTTACAGAATCCTGAAAAACATATTAATATTAAGGTTTCATAGTTGTCAGGATGGCCGAGTCGTCTAAGGCGCCAGACTCAAGGTGAGAAACCTTCCTGGTTATAAGGGTATTCTGGTCTCCGACTGGAGGCGAGGTTTCAAATCCCTCTTCTGACACATCTTTTGCCTAAAAAAGTAGCTTTTGGTCAACACCGAGAAATTCTCCAAATGGTGAAAGGAAAACGCATGAACAGTGATTAAGAGTTTATAGATGTCATAATCTGAGAACAGAAAACACATGAAACTGGATTAATGGTTCGATACAGGTCATCATATGCCTAGTTTAGAATTCAAAAAGTTACTAAATTCCTTTAAAAAAATGTTTTTCATTATATCTATCATTACCTTTATACATTTTTTTCTTTTCCGTTCTTTGTATCTTAAGATCTGCAATTTTCCATCAGACATATCAGACTTTATGTTACAGAATCGTGAAAAAATATGAAATTTATGGCTTCATAGCTGTCAGGATGGCCGAGTGGTCTAAGGCGCCAGACTCAAGGTGAGAAACCTTCTTGGATGTAAGGGTATTCTGGTCTCTGACTGAAGGCGAGGGTTCAAATCCCTCTTCTGACAGCACTTGCCTAAAAAAGTATATTTTTGTCAACACCGAGAATTTCTCCAAAGGTTGAAAGGGAAACACATGAACAGTGATTAATAGTTTGATAGATGTCATAATTTGAGAACAGAAAACACATGAAACGTGAATAATCGTTCGATACAGGTCATCATATGCCTAGCTTAGAATTCACTCACTTCTTCAATTTCCTTCAAAAATGTTTTTACTCTATCTTTCATTTGCTTTTGGCATTTTTTTGTTGTCTGTTCTTTGTATCTTCAGTTCTGCATGTTTCCATCAGACATATCAGACTTTATGTTACAGAATCCTGAAAAACATATTAATATTAAGGTTTCATAGTTGTCAGGATGGCCGAGTGGTCTAAGGCGCCAGACTCAAGGTGAGAAACCTTCCTGGTTATAAGGGTATTCTGGTCTCCGACTGGAGGCGAGGTTTCAAATCCCTCTTCTGACACATCTTTTGCCTAAAAAAGTAGCTTTTGGTCAACACCGAGAAATTCTCCAAATGGTGAAAGGAAAACGCATGAACAGTGATTAAGAGTTTATAGATGTCATAATCTGAGAACAGAAAACACATGAAACTGGAATAATGGTTCGATACAGGTCATCATATGCCTAGTTTAGAATTCAAAAAGTTACTCAATTCCTTTAAAAAAAAAAGATTCACTATATCTTTCATTACCTTTATAAATTTTTTTCTTTTCCGTTCTTTGTATCTTAAGATCTGCAATTTTCCATCAGACATATCAGACTTTATGTTACAGAATCGTGAAAAAATATGAATTTTATGGCTTCTTAGCTTTCAGGATGGCCGAGTGGTCTAAGGAGCCAGACTCAAGGTGAGAAACCTTCCTGGTTACAAGGGTATTCTGGTCTCCGACTGGAGGCGAGGGTTCAAATCCCTCTTCTGACACAGCTTTTGCCTAAAAAAGTAGCTTTTGGTCAACACCGAGAAATTCTCCAAATGGTGAAAGGAAAACGCATGAACAGTGATTAAGAGTTTATAGATGTCATAATCTGAGAACAGAAAACACATGAAACGGGAATAATGGTTCGATACAGGTCATCATATGCCTAGTTTAGAATTCAAAAAGTTACTCAATTCCTTTAAAAAAATGTTTTTTACTATATCTTTCATTACCTTTATACATTTTTTTCTTTTCCGTTCTTTGTATCTTAAGATCTGCAATTTTCCGTCAGACATATCAGACTTTATGTTACAGAATCGTGGAAAAATATGAATTTTATGGCTTCATAGCAGTCAGGATGGCCGAGTGGTCTAAGGCGCCAGACTCAAGGTGAGAAACCTTCCTGGATGTAAGGGTATTCTGGTCTCTGACTGGAGGCGAGGGTTCAAATCCCTCTTCTGACAGCACTTGTCTAAAAAAGTATATTTTTGTCAACACCGAGAATTTCTCCAAATGGTGAAAGGGAAACACATGAACAGTGATTAATAGTTTGATAGATGTCATAATTTGAGAACAGAAAACACATGAAACGTGAATAATCGTTCGATACAGGTCATCATATGCCTAGCTTAGAATTCACTCACTTCTTCAATTTCCTTCAAAAATGTTTTTACTCTATCTTTCATTTGCTTTTGGCATTTTTTTGTTGTCTGTTCTTTGTATCTTCAGTTCTGCATGTTTCCATCAGACATATCAGACTTTATGTTACAGAATCCTGAAAAACATATTAATATTAAGGTTTCATAGTTGTCAGGATGGCCGAGTGGTCTAAGGCGCCAGACTCAAGGTGAGAAACCGTCCTGGTTATAAGGGTATTCTGGTCTCCGACTGGAGGCGAGGTTTCAAATCCCTCTTCTGACACATCTTTTGCCTAAAAAAGTAGCTTTTGGTCAACACCGAGAAATTCTCCAAATGGTGAAAGCAAAACGCATGAACAGTGATTAAGAGTTTATAGATGTCATAATCTGAGAACAGAAAACACATGAAACTGGAATAATGGTTCGATACAGGTCATCATATGCCTAGTTTAGAATTCAAAAAGTTACTCAATTCCTTTAAAAAAATGTTTTTCACTATATCTTTCATTACCTTTATACATTTTTTTCTTTTCCGTTCTTTGTATCTTAAGATCTGCAATTTTCCATCAGACATATCAGACTTTATGTTACAGAATCGTGAAAAAATATGAAATTTATGGATTCATAGCTGTCAGGATGGCCGAGTGGTCTAAGGCGCCAGACTCAAGGTGAGAAACCATCTTGGATGTAAGGGTATTCTGGTCTCTGACTGGAGGCGAGGGTTCAAATCCCTCTTCTGACAGCACTTGCCTAAAAAAGTATATTTTTGTCAACACCGAGAATTTCTCCAAAGGTTGAAAGGGAAACACATGAACAGTGATTAATAGTTTGATAGATGTCATAATTTGAGAACAGAAAACACATGAAACGTGAATAATCGTTCGATACAGGTCATCATATGCCTAGCTTAGAATTCACTCACTTCTTCAATTTCCTTCAAAAATGTTTTTACTCTATCTTTCATTTGCTTTTGGCATTTTTTTGTTGTCTGTTCTTTGTATCTTCAGTTCTGCATGTTTCCATCAGACATATCAGACTTTATGTTACAGAATCCTGAAAAACATATTAATATTAAGGTTTCATAGTTGTCAGGATGGCCGAGTGGTCTAAGGCGCCAGACTCAAGGTGAGAAACCTTCCTGGTTATAAGGGTATTCTGGTCTCCGACTGGAGGCGAGGGTTCAAATCCCTCTTCTGACACATCTTTTGCCTAAAAAAGTAGCTTTTGGTCAACACCGAGAAATTCTCCAAATGGTGAAAGGAAAACGCATGAACAGTGATTAAGAGTTTATAGATGTCATAATCTGAGAACAGAAAACACATGAAACTGGAATAATGGTTCGATACAGGTCATCATATGCCTAGTTTAGAATTCAAAAAGTTACTCAATTCCTTTAAAAAAATGTTTTTCACTATATCTTTCATTACCTTTATACATTTTTTTCTTTTCCGTTCTTTGTATCTTAAGATCTGCAATTTTCCATCAGACATATCAGACTTTATGTTACAGAATCGTGAAAAAATATGAATTTTATGGCTTCATAGCTGTCAGGATGGCCGAGTGGTCTAAGGTGCCAGACTCAAGGTGAGAAACCTTCCTGGTTACAAGGATATTCTGGTCTCCGACTGGAGGCGAGGTTTCAAATCCCTCTTCTGACACATCTTTTGCCTAAAAAAGTAGCTTTTGGTCAACACCGAGAAATTCTCCAAATGGTGAAAGGAAAACGCATGAACAGTGATTAAGAGTTTATAGATGTCATAATCTGAGAACAGAAAACACATGAAACTGGAATAATGGTTCGATACAGGTCATCATATGCCTAGTTTAGAATTCAAAAAGTTACTCAATTCCTTTAAAAAAATGTTTTTCACTATATCTTTCATTACCTTTATACATTTTTTTCTTTTCCGTTCTTTGTATCTTAAGATCTGCAATTTTCCATCAGACATATCAGACTTTATGTTACAGAATCGTGAAAAAATATGAATTTTATGGCTTCATAGCTGTCAGGATGGCCGAGTGGTCTAAGGCGCCAGACTCAAGGTGAGAAACCTTCCTGGATGTAAGGGTATTCTGGTCTCTGACTGGAGGCGAGGGTTCAAATCCCTCTTCTGACACATCTTTTGCCTAAAAAAGTAGCTTTTGGTCAACACCGAGAAATTCTCCAAATGGTGAAAGGAAAACGCATGAACAGTGATTAAGAGTTTATAGATGTCATAATCTGAGAACAGAAAACACATGAAACGGGAATAATGGTTCGATACAGGTCATCATATGCCTAGTTTAGAATTCAAAAAGTTACTCAATTCCTTTAAAAAAATGTTTTTTACTATATCTTTCATTACCTTTATACATTTTTTTCTTTTCCGTTCTTTGTATCTTAAGATCTGCAATTTTCCATCAGACATATCAGACTTTATGTTACAGAATCGTGAAAAAATATGAAATTTATGGCTTCATAGCTGTCAGGATGGCCGAGTGGTCTAAGGCGCCAGACTCAAGGTGAGAAACCTTCTTGGATGTAAGGGTATTCTGGTCTCTGACTGGAGGCGAGGGTTCAAATCCCTCTTCTGACAGCACTTGCCTAAAAAAGTGTATTTTTGTCAACACCGAGAATTTCTCCAAAGGTTGAAAGGGAAACACATGAACAGTGATTAATAGTTTGATAGATGTCATAATTTGAGAACAGAAAACACATGAAACGTGAATAATCGTTCGATACAGGTCATCATATGCCTAGCTTAGAATTCACTCACTTCTTCAATTTCCTTCAAAAATGTTTTTACTCTATCTTTCATTTGCTTTTGGCATTTTTTTGTTGTCTGTTCTTTGTATCTTCAGTTCTGCATGTTTCCATCAGACATATCAGACTTTATGTTACAGAATCCTGAAAAACATATTAATATTAAGGTTTCATAGTTGTCAGGATGGCCGAGTGGTCTAAGGCGCCAGACTCAAGGTGAGAAACCTTCCTGGTTATAAGGGTATTCTGGTCTCCGACTGGAGGCGAGGGTTCAAATCCCTCTTCTGACACATCTTTTGCCTAAAAAAGTAGCTTTTGGTCAACACCGAGAAATTCTCCAAATGGTGAAAGGAAAACGCATGAACAGTGATTAAGAGTTTATAGATGTCATAATCTGAGAACAGAAAACACATGAAACTGGAATAATGGTTCGATACAGGTCATCATATGCCTAGTTTAGAATTCAAAAAGTTACTCAATTCCTTTAAAAAAATGTTTTTCACTATATCTTTCATTACCTTTATACATTTTTTTCTTTTCCGTTCTTTGTATCTTAAGATCTGCAATTTTCCATCAGACATATCAGACTTTATGTTACAGAATCGTGAAAAAATATGAATTTTATGGCTTCATAGCTGTCAGGATGGCCGAGTGGTCTAAGGCGCCAGACTCAAGGTGAGAAACCTTCCTGGTTATAAGGGTATTCTGGTCTCCGACTGGAGGCGAGGGTTCAAATCCCTCTTCTGACACATCTTTTGCCTAAAAAAGTAGCTTTTGGTCAACACCGAGAAATTCTCCAAATGGTGAAAGGAAAACGCATGAACAGTGATTAAGAGTTTATAGATGTCATAATCTGAGAACAGAAAACACATGAAACGTGGAATAATGGTTCGATACAGGTCATCATATGCCTAGTTTAGAATTCAAAAAGTTACTCAATTCCTTTAAAAAAATGTTTTTCACTATATCTTTCATTACCTTTATACATTTTTTTCTTTTCCGTTCTTTGTATCTTAAGATCTGCAATTTTCCATCAGACATATCAGACTTTATGTTACAGAATCGTGAAAAAATATGAATTTTATGGCTTCATAGCTGTCAGGATGGCCGAGTGGTCTAAGGCGCCAGACTCAAGGTGAGAAACCTTCCTGGTTATAAGGGTATTCTGGTCTCCGACTGGAGGCGAGGGTTCAAATCCCTCTTCTGACACATCTTTTGCCTAAAAAAGTAGCTTTTGGTCAACACCGAGAAATTCTCCAAATGGTGAAAGGAAAACGCATGAACAGTGATTAAGAGTTTATAGATGTCATAATCTGAGAACAGAAAACACATGAAACTGGAATAATGGTTCGATACAGGTCATCATATGCCTAGTTTAGAATTCAAAAAGTTACTCAATTCCTTTAAAAAAATGTTTTTCACTATATCTTTCATTACCTTTATACATTTTTTTCTTTTCCGTTCTTTGTATCTTAAGATCTGCAATTTTCCATCAGACATATCAGACTTTATGTTACAGAATCGTGAAAAAATATGAATTTTATGGCTTCATAGCTGTCAGGATGGCCGAGTGGTCTAAGGCGCCAGACTCAAGGTGAGAAACCTTCCTGGTTACAAGGATATTCTGGTCTCCGACTGGAGGCGAGGGTTCAAATCCCTCTTCTGAAATATCTTTTGCCTAAAAAAGTAGCTTTTGGTCAACACCGAGAAATTCTCCAAATGGTGAAAGGAAAACGCATGAACAGTGATTAAGAATTTACAGATGTCATAATCTGAGAACAGAAAACACATGAAACGGGAATAATGGTTCGATACAGGTCATCATATGCCTAGTTTAGAATTCAAAAAGTTACTAAATTCCTTTAAAAAAATGTTTTTTACTATATCTTTCATTACCTTTATACATTTTTTTCTTTTCCGTTCTTTGTATCTTAAGATCTGCAATTTTCCATCAGACATATCAGACTTTATGTTACAGAATCGTGAAAAAATATGAATTTTATGGCTTCATAGCTGTCAGGATGGCCGAGTGGTCTAAGGCGCCAGACTCAAGGTGAGAAACCTTCTTGGATGTAAGGGTATTCTGGTCTCTGACTGGAGGCGAGGGTTCAAATCCCTCTTCTGACAGCACTTGCCTAAAAAAGTGTATTTTTGTCAACACCGAGAATTTCTCCAAAGGTTGAAAGGGAAACACATGAACAGTGATTAATAGTTTGATAGATGTCATAATTTGAGAACAGAAAACACATGAAACGTGAATAATCGTTCGATACAGGTCATCATATGCCTAGCTTAGAATTCACTCACTTCTTCAATTTCCTTCAAAAATGTTTTTACTCTATCTTTCATTTGCTTTTGGCATTTTTTTGTTGTCTGTTCTTTGTATCTTCAGTTCTGCATGTTTCCATCAGACATATCAGACTTTATGTTACAGAATCCTGAAAAACATATTAATATTAAGGTTTCATAGTTGTCAGGATGGCCGAGTGGTCTAAGGCGCCAGACTCAAGGTGAGAAACCTTCCTGGTTATAAGGGTATTCTGGTCTCCGACTGGAGGCGAGGGTTCAAATCCCTCTTCTGACACATCTTTTGCCTAAAAAAGTAGCTTTTGGTCAACACCGAGAAATTCTCCAAATGGTGAAAGGAAAACGCATGAACAGTGATTAAGAGTTTATAGATGTCATAATCTGAGAACAGAAAACACATGAAACTGGAATAATGGTTCGATACAGGTCATCATATGCCTAGTTTAGAATTCAAAAAGTTACTCAATTCCTTTAAAAAAATGTTTTTCACTATATCTTTCATTACCTTTATACATTTTTTTCTTTTCCGTTCTTTGTATCTTAAGATCTGCAATTTTCCATCAGACATATCAGACTTTATGTTACAGAATCGTGAAAAAATATGAATTTTATGGCTTCATAGCTGTCAGGATGGCCGAGTGGTCTAAGGCGCCAGACTCAAGGTGAGAAACCTTCCTGGTTATAAGGGTATTCTGGTCTCCGACTGGAGGCGAGGGTTCAAATCCCTCTTCTGACAGCACTTGCCTAAAAAAGTATATTTTTGTCAACACCGAGAATTTCTCCAAAGGTTGAAAGGGAAACACATGAACAGTGATTAATAGTTTGATAGATGTCATAATTTGAGAACAGAAAACACATGAAACGTGAATAATCGTTCGATACAGGTCATCATATGCCTAGCTTAGAATTCACTCACTTCTTCAATTTCCTTAAAAAATGTTTTTACTCTATCTTTCATTTGCTTTTGGCATTTTTTTGTTGTCTGTTCTTTGTATCTTCAGTTCTGCATGTTTCCATTAGACATATCAGACTTTATGTTACAGAATCCTGAAAAACATATTAATATTAAGGTTTCATAGTTGTCAGGATGGCCGAGTGGTCTAAGGCGCCAGACTCAAGGTGAGAAACCTTCCTGGTTATAAGGGTATTCTGGTCTCCGACTGGAGGCGAGGGTTCAAATCCCTCTTCTGACACATCTTTTGCCTAAAAAAGTAGCTTTTGGTCAACACCGAGAAATTCTCCAAATGGTGAAAGGAAAACGCATGAACAGTGATTAAGAGTTTACAGATGTCATAATCTGAGAACAGAAAACACATGAAACGGGAATAATGGTTCGATACAGGTCATCATATGCCTAGTTTAGAATTCAAAAAGTTACTAAATTCCTTTAAAAAAATGTTTTTTACTATATCTTTCATTACCTTTATACATTTTTTTCTTTTCCGTTCTTTGTATCATAAGATCTGCAATTTTCCATCAGACATATCAGACTTTATGTTACAGAATCGTGAAAAAATATGAATTTTATGGCTTCATAGCTGTCAGGATGGCCGAGTGGTCTAAGGCGCCAGACTCAAGGTGAGAAACCTTCCTGGTTACAAGGGTATTCTGGTCTCCGACTGGAGGCGAGGGTTCAAATCCCTCTTCTGACACAGCTTTTGCCTAAAAAAGTAGCTTTTGGTCAACACCGAGAAATTCTCCAAATGGTGAAAGGAAAACGCATGAACAGTGATTAAGAGTTTATAGATGTCATAATCTGAGAACAGAAAACACATGAAACGGGAATAATGGTTCGATACAGGTCATCATATGCCTAGTTTAGAATTCAAAAAGTTACTCAATTCCTTTAAAAAAATGTTTTTTACTATATCTTTCATTACCTTTATACATTTTTTTCTTTTCCGTTCTTTGTATCTTAAGATCTGCAATTTTCCGTCAGACATATCAGACTTTATGTTACAGAATCGTGGAAAAATATGAATTTTATGGCTTCATAGCAGTCAGGATGGCCGAGTGGTCTAAGGCGCCAGACTCAAGGTGAGAAACCTTCCTGGTTACAAGGATATTCTGGTCTCCGACTGGAGGCGAGGGTTCAAATCCCTCTTCTGACACATCTTTTGCCTAAAAAAGTAGCTTTTGGTCAACACCGAGAAATTCTCCAAATGGTGAAAGGAAAACGCATGAACAGTGATTAAGAATTTACAGATGTCATAATCTGAGAACAGAAAACACATGAAACGGGAATAATGGTTCGATACAGGTCATCATATGCCTAGTTTAGAATTCAAAAAGTTACTAAATTCCTTTAAAAAAATGTTTTTTACTATATCTTTCATCACCTTTATACATTTTTTTCTTTTCCGTTCTTTGTATCTTAAGATCTGCAATTTTCCGTCAGACATATCAGACTTTATGTTACAGAATCGTGGAAAAATATGAATTTTATGGCTTCATAGCAGTCAGGATGGCCGAGTGGTCTAAGGCGCCAGACTCAAGGTGAGAAACCTTCCTGGATGTAAGGGTATTCTGGTCTCTGACTGGAGGCGAGGGTTCAAATCCCTCTTCTGACACATCTTTTGCCTAAAAAAGTAGCTTTTGTTCAACACCGAGAAATTCTCCAAATGGTGAAAGGAAAACGCATGAACAGTGATTAAGAATTTACAGATGTCATAATCTGAGAACAGAAAACACATGAAACGGGAATAATGGTTCGATACAGGTCATCATATGCCTAGTTTAGAATTCAAAAAGTTACTAAATTCCTTTAAAAAAATGTTTTTTACTATATCTTTCATCACCTTTATACATTTTTTTCTTTTCCGTTCTTTGTATCATAAGATCTGCAATTTTCCATCAGACATATCAGACTTTATGTTACAGAATCGTGAAAAAATATGAAATTTATGGCTTCATAGCTGTCAGGATGGCCGAGTGGTCTAAGGCGCCAGACTCAAGGTGAGAAACCTTCTTGGACGTAAGGGTATTCTGGTCTCTGACTGGAGGCGAGGGTTCAAATCCCTCTTCTGACAGCACTTGCCTAAAAAAGTGTATTTTTGTCAACACCGAGAATTTCTCCAAAGGTTGAAAGGGAAACACATGAACAGTGATTAATAGTTTGATAGATGTCATAATTTGAGAACAGAAAACACATGAAACGTGAATAATCGTTCGATACAGGTCATCATATGCCTAGCTTAGAATTCACTCACTTCTTCAATTTCCTTCAAAAATGTTTTTACTCTATCTTTCATTTGCTTTTGGCATTTTTTTGTTGTCTGTTCTTTGTATCTTCAGTTCTGCATGTTTCCATCAGACATATCAGACTTTATGTTACAGAATCCTGAAAAACATATTAATATTAAGGTTTCATATTTGTCAGGATGGCCGAGTGGTCTAAGGCGCCAGACTCAAGGTGAGAAACCTTCCTGGTTATAAGGGTATTCTGGTCTCCGACTGGAGGCGAGGGTTCAAATCCCTCTTCTGACACATCTTTTGCCTAAAAAAGTAGCTTTTGGTCAACACCGAGAAATTCTCCAAATGGTGAAAGGAAAACGCATGAACAGTGATTAAGAGTTTATAGATGTCATAATCTGAGAACAGAAAACACATGAAACTGGAATAATGGTTCGATACAGGTCATCATATGCCTAGTTTAGAATTCAAAAAGTTACTCAATTCCTTTAAAAAAATGTTTTTCACTATATCTTTCATTACCTTTATACATTTTTTTCTTTTCCGTTCTTTGTATCTTAAGATCTGCAATTTTCCATCAGACATATCAGACTTTATGTTACAGAATCGTGAAAAAATATGAATTTTATGGCTTCATAGCTGTCAGGATGGCCGAGTGGTCTAAGGCGCCAGACTCAAGGTGAGAAACCTTCCTGGTTATAAGGGTATTCTGGTCTCCGACTGGAGGCGAGGGTTCAAATCCCTCTTCTGACAGCACTTGTCTAAAAAAGTGTATTTTTGTCAACACCGAGAATTTCTCCAAAGGTTGAAAGGGAAACACATGAACAGTGATTAATAGTTTGATAGATGTCATAATTTGAGAACAGAAAACACATGAAACGTGAATAATCGTTCGATACAGGTCATCATATGCCTAGCTTAGAATTCACTCACTTCTTCAATTTCCTTAAAAAATGTTTTTACTCTATCTTTCATTTGCTTTTGGCATTTTTTTGTTGTCTGTTCTTTGTATCTTCAGTTCTGCATGTTTCCATTTGACATATCAGACTTTATGTTACAGAATCCTGAAAAACATATTAATATTAAGGTTTCATAGTTGTCAGGATGGCCGAGTGGTCTAAGGCGCCAGACTCAAGGTGAGAAACCTTCCTGGTTATAAGGGTATTCTGGTCTCCGACTGGAGGCGAGGGTTCAAATCCCTCTTCTGACACATCTTTTGCCTAAAAAAGTAGCTTTTGGTCAACACCGAGAAATTCTCCAAATGGTGAAAGGAAAACGCATGAACAGTGATTAAGAGTTTACAGATGTCATAATCTGAGAACAGAAAACACATGAAACGGGAATAATGGTTCGATACAGGTCATCATATGCCTAGTTTAGAATTCAAAAAGTTACTAAATTCCTTTAAAAAAATGTTTTTTACTATATCTTTCATCACCTTTATACATTTTTTTCTTTTCCGTTCTTTGTATCATAAGATCTGCAATTTTCCATCAGACATATCAGACTTTATGTTACAGAATCGTGAAAAAATATGAATTTTATGGCTTCATAGCTGTCAGGATGGCCGAGTGGTCTAAGGCGCCAGACTCAAGGTGAGAAACCTTCCTGGTTACAAGGGTATTCTGGTCTCCGACTGGAGGCGAGGGTTCAAATCCCTCTTCTGAAACAGCTTTTGCCTAAAAAAGTAGCTTTTGGTCAACACCGAGAAATTCTCCAAATGGTGAAAGGAAAACGCATGAACAGTGATTAAGAGTTTATAGATGTCATAATCTGAGAACAGAAAACACATGAAACGGGAATAATGGTTCGATACAGGTCATCATATGCCTAGTTTAGAATTCAAAAAGTTACTCAATTCCTTTAAAAAAATGTTTTTTACTATATCTTTCAGTACCTTTATACATTTTTTTCTTTTCCGTTCTTTGTATCTTAAGATCTGCAATTTTCCGTCAGACATATCAGACTTTATGTTACAGAATCGTGGAAAAATATGAATTTTATGGCTTCATAGCAGTCAGGATGGCCGAGTGGTCTAAGGCGCCAGACTCAAGGTGAGAAACCTTCCTGGATGTAAGGGTATTCTGGTCTCTGACTGGAGGCGAGGGTTCAAATCCCTCTTCTGACAGCACTTGTCTAAAAAAGTATATTTTTGTCAACACCGAGAATTTCTCCAAAGGTTGAAAGGGAAACACATGAACAGTGATTAATAGTTTGATAGATGTCATAATTTGAGAACAGAAAACACATGAAACGTGAATAATCGTTCGATACAGGTCATCATATGCCTAGCTTAGAATTCACTCACTTCTTCAATTTCCTTAAAAAATGTTTTTACTCTATCTTTCATTTGCTTTTGGCATTTTTTTGTTGTCTGTTCTTTGTATCTTCAGTTCTGCATGTTTCCATTAGACATATCAGACTTTATGTTACAGAATCCTGAAAAACATATTAATATTAAGGTTTCATAGTTGTCAGGATGGCCGAGTGGTCTAAGGCGCCAGACTCAAGGTGAGAAACCTTCCTGGTTATAAGGGTATTCTGGTCTCCGACTGGAGGCGAGGGTTCAAATCCCTCTTCTGACACATCTTTTGCCTAAAAAAGTAGCTTTTGGTCAACACCGAGAAATTCTCCAAATGGTGAAAGGAAAACGCATGAACAGTGATTAAGAGTTTACAGATGTCATAATCTGAGAACAGAAAACACATGAAACGGGAATAATGGTTCGATACAGGTCATCATATGCCTAGTTTAGAATTCAAAAAGTTACTAAATTCCTTTAAAAAAATGTTTTTTACTATATCTTTCATTACCTTTATACATTTTTTTCTTTTCCGTTCTTTGTATCATAAGATCTGCAATTTTCCATCAGACATATCAGACTTTATGTTACAGAATCGTGAAAAAATATGAATTTTATGGCTTCATAGCTGTCAGGATGGCCGAGTGGTCTAAGGCGCCAGACTCAAGGTGAGAAACCTTCTTGGATGTAAGGGTATTCTGGTCTCTGACTGGAGGCGAGGGTTCAAATCCCTCTTCTGACAGCACTTGCCTAAAAAAGTATATTTTTGTCAACACCGAGAATTTCTCCAAAGGTTGAAAGGGAAACACATGAACAGTGATTAATAGTTTGATAGATGTCATAATTTGAGAACAGAAAACACATGAAACGTGAATAATCGTTCGATACAGGTCATCATATGCCTAGCTTAGAATTCACTCACTTCTTCAATTTCCTTCAAAAATGTTTTTACTCTATCTTTCATTTGCTTTTGGCATTTTTTTGTTGTCTGTTCTTTGTATCTTCAGTTCTGCATGTTTCCATTAGACATATCAGACTTTATGTTACACAATCCTGAAAAACATATTAATATTAAGGTTTCATAGTTGTCAGGATGGCCGAGTGGTCTAAGGCGCCAGACTTAAGGTGAGAAACCTTCCTGGTTATAAGGGTATTCTGGTCTCCGACTGGAGGCGAGGGTTCAAATCCCTCTTCTGACACATCTTTTGCCTAAAAAAGTAGCTTTTGGTCAACACCGAGAAATTCTCCAAATGGTGAAAGGAAAACGCATGAACAGTGATTAAGAGTTTACAGATGTCATAATCTGAGAACAGAAAACACATGAAACGGGAATAATGGTTCGATACAGGTCATCATATGCCTAGTTTAGAATTCAAAAAGTTACTAAATTCCTTTAAAAAAATGTTTTTTACTATATCTTTCATTACCTTTATACATTTTTTTCTTTTCCGTTCTTTGTATCATAAGATCTGCAATTTTCCATCAGACATATCAGACTTTATGTTACAGAATCGTGAAAAAATATGAATTTTATGGCTTCATAGCTGTCAGGATGGCCGAGTGGTCTAAGGCGCCAGACTCAAGGTGAGAAACCTTCTTGGATGTAAGGGTATTCTGGTCTCTGACTGGAGGCGAGGGTTCAAATCCCTCTTCTGACAGCACTTGCCTAAAAAAGTATATTTTTGTCAACACCGAGAATTTCTCCAAAGGTTGAAAGGGAAACACATGAACAGTGATTAATAGTTTGATAGATGTCATAATTTGAGAACAGAAAACACATGAAACGTGAATAATCGTTCGATACAGGTCATCATATGCCTAGCTTAGAATTCACTCACTTCTTCAATTTCCTTCAAAAATGTTTTTACTCTATCTTTCATTTGCTTTTGGCATTTTTTTGTTGTCTGTTCTTTGTATCTTCAGTTCTGCATGTTTCCATCAGACATATCAGACTTTATGTTACAGAATCCTGAAAAACATATTAATATTAAGGTTTCATAGTTGTCAGGATGGCCGAGTGGTCTAAGGCGCCAGACTCAAGGTGAGAAACCTTCCTGGTTATAAGGGTATTCTGGTCTCCGACTGGAGGCGAGGGTTCAAATCCCTCTTCTGACACATCTTTTGCCTAAAAAAGTAGCTTTTGGTCAACACCGAGAAATTCTCCAAATGGTGAAAGGAAAACGCATGAACAGTGATTAAGAGTTTATAGATGTCATAATCTGAGAACAGAAAACACATGAAACTGGAATAATGGTTCGATACAGGTCATCATATGCCTAGTTTAGAATTCAAAAAGTTACTCAATTCCTTTAAAAAAATGTTTTTCACTATATCTTTCATTACCTTTATACATTTTTTTCTTTTCCGTTCTTTGTATCTTAAGATCTGCAATTTTCCATCAGACATATCAGACTTTATGTTACAGAATCGTGAAAAAATATGAAATTTATGGCTTCATAGCTGTCAGGATGGCCGAGTGGTCTAAGGCGCCAGACTCAAGGTGAGAAACCTTCCTGGTTACAAGGGTATTCTGGTCTCCGACTGGAGGCGAGGGTTCAAATCCCTCTTCTGACACAGCTTTTGCCTAAAAAAGTAGCTTTTGGTCAACACCGAGAAATTCTCCAAATGGTGAAAGGAAAACGCATGAACAGTGATTAAGAGTTTATAGATGTCATAATCTGAGAACAGAAAACACATGAAACGGGAATAATGGTTCGATACAGGTCATCATATGCCTAGTTTAGAATTCAAAAAGTTACTCAATTCCTTTAAAAAATTGTTTTTTACTATATCTTTCATTACCTTTATACATTTTTTTCTTTTCCGTTCTTTGTATCTTAAGATCTGCAATTTTCCGTCAGACATATCAGACTTTATGTTACAGAATCGTGAAAAAATATGAATTTCATGGCTTCATAGCAGTCAGGATGGCCGAGTGGTCTAAGGCGCCAGACTCAAGGTGAGAAACCTTCCTGGATGTAAGGGTATTCTGGTCTCTGACTGGAGGCGAGGGTTCTAATCCCTCTTCTGACACATCTTTTGCCTAAAAAAGTAGCTTTTGGTCAACACCGAGAATTTCTCCAAATGGTGAAAGGAAAACGCATGAACAGTGATTAAGAGTTTATAGATGTCATAATCTGAGAACAGAAAACACATGAAACGGGAATAATGGTTCGATACAGGTCATCATATGCCTAGCTTAGAATTCACTCACTTCTTCAATTTCCTTAAAAAATGTTTTTACTCTATCTTTCATTTGCTTTTGGCATTTTTTTGTTGTCTGTTCTTTGTATCTTCAGTTCTGCATGTTTCCATTAGACATATCAGACTTTATGTTACAGAATCCTGAAAAACATATTAATATTAAGGTTTCATAGTTGTCAGGATGGCCGAGTGGTCTAAGGCGCCAGACTCAAGGTGAGAAACCTTCCTGGTTATAAGGGTATTCTGGTCTCCGACTGGAGGCGAGGGTTCAAATCCCTCTTCTGACACATCTTTTGCCTAAAAAAGTAGCTTTTGGTCAACACCGAGAAATTCTCCAAATGGTGAAAGGAAAACGCATGAACAGTGATTAAGAGTTTACAGATGTCATAATCTGAGAACAGAAAACACATGAAACGGGAATAATGGTTCGATACAGGTCATCATATGCCTAGTTTAGAATTCAAAAAGTTACTAAATTCCTTTAAAAAAATGTTTTTTACTATATCTTTCATTACCTTTATACATTTTTTTCTTTTCCGTTCTTTGTATCATAAGATCTGCAATTTTCCATCAGACATATCAGACTTTATGTTACAGAATCGTGAAAAAATATGAATTTTATGGATTCATAGCTGTCAGGATGGCCGAGTGGTCTAAGGCGCCAGACTCAAGGTGAGAAACCTTCCTGGATGTAAGGGTATTCTGGTCTCTGACTGGAGGTGAGGGTTCAAATCCCTCTTCTGACACATCTTTTGCCTAAAAAAGTAGCTTTTGGTCAACACCGAGAATTTCTCCAAATGGTGAAAGGAAAACGCATGAACAGTGATTAAGAGTTTATAGATGTCATAATCTGAGAACAGAAAACACATGAAACGGGAATAATGGTTCGATACAGGTCATCATATGCCTAGCTTAGAATTCACTCACTTCTTCAATTTCCTTAAAAAATGTTTTTACTCTATCTTTCATTTGCTTTTGGCATTTTTTTGTTGTCTGTTCTTTGTATCTTCAGTTCTGCATGTTTCCATTAGACATATCAGACTTTATGTTACAGAATCCTGAAAAACATATTAATATTAAGGTTTCATAGTTATCAGGATGGCCGAGTGGTCTAAGGCGCCAGACTCAAGGTGAGAAACCTTCCTGGTTATAAGGGTATTCTGGTCTCCGACTGGAGGCGAGGGTTCAAATCCCTCTTCTGACACATCTTTTGCCTAAAAAAGTAGCTTTTGGTCAACACCGAGAAATTCTCCAAATAGTGAAAGGAAAACGCATGAACAGTGATTAAGAGTTTACAGATGTCATAATCTGAGAACAGAAAACACATGAAACGGGAATAATGGTTCGATACAGGTCATCATATGCCTAGTTTAGATTTCAAAAAGTTACTAAATTCCTTTAAAAAAATGTTTTTTACTGTATCTTTCATTACCTTTATACATTTTTTTCTTTTCCGTTCTTTGTATCATAAGATCTGCAATTTTCCATCAGACATATCAGACTTTATGTTACAGAATCGTGAAAAAATATGAATTTTATGGATTCATAGCTGTCAGGATGGCCGAGTGGTCTAAGGCGCCAGACTCAAGGTGAGAAACCTTCCTGGATGTAAGGGTATTCTGGTCTCTGACTGGAGGCGAGGGTTCAAATCCCTCTTCTGATAGCACTTCCCTAAAAAAGTATATTTTTGTCAACACCGAGAATTTCTCCAAATGGTGAAAGGAAAACGCATGAACAGTGATTAAGAGTTTATAGATGTCATAATCTGAGAACAGAAAACACATGAAACGGGAATAATGGTTCGATACAGGTCATCATATGCCTAGTTTAGAATTCAAAAAGTTACTCAATTCCTTTAAAAAAATGTTTTTTACTATATCTTTCATTACCTTTATACATTTTTTTCTTTTCCGTTCTTTGTATCATAAGATCTGCAATTTTCCATCAGACATATCAGACTTTATGTTACAGAATCGTGAAAAAATATGAATTTTATGGCTTCATAGCTGTCAGGATGGCCGAGTGGTCTAAGGCGCCAGACTCAAGGTGAGAAACCTTCTTGGATGTAAGGGTATTCTGGTCTCTGACTGGAGGCGAGGGTTCAAATCCCTCTTCTGACACATCTTTTGCCAAAAAAAGTAGCTTTTGGTCAACACCGAGAATTTCTCCAAATGGTGAAAGGAAAACGCATGAACAGTGATTAAGAGTTTATAGATGTCATAATCTGAGAACAGAAAACACATTAAACAGGAATAATCGTTCGATACAGGTCATCATATGCCTAGCTTAGAATTCACTCACTTCTTCAATTTCCTTAAAAAATGTTTTTACTCTATCTTTCATTTGCTTTTGGCATTTTTTTGTTGTCTGTTCTTTGTATCTTCAGTTCTGCATGTTTCCATTAGACATATCAGACTTTATGTTACAGAATCCTGAAAAACATATTAATATTAAGGTTTCATAGTTGTCAGGATGGCCGAGTGGTCTAAGGCGCCAGACTCAAGGTGAGAAACCTTCCTGGTTGTAAGGGTATTCTGGACTCCGACTGGAGGCGAGGGTTCAAATCCCTCTTCTGACACATCTTTTGCCTAAAAAAGTAGCTTTTGGTCAACACCGAGAAATTCTCCAAATGGTGAAAGGAAAACGCATGAACAGTGATTAAGAGTTTACAGATGTCATAATCTGAGAACAGAAAACACATGAAACGGGAATAATGGTTCGATACAGGTCATCATATGCCTAGTTTAGAATTCAAAAAGTTACTAAATTCCTTTAAAAAAATGTTTTTTACTATATCTTTCATTACCTTTATACATTTTTTTCTTTTCCGTTCTTTGTATCTTAAGATCTGCAATTTTCCGTCAGACATATCAGACTTTATGTTACAGAATCGTGGAAAAATATGAATTTTATGGCTTCATAGCAGTCAGGATGGCCGAGTGGTCTAAGGCGCCAGACTCAAGGTGAGAAACCTTCCTGGATGTAAGGGTATTCTGGTCTCTGACTGGAGGCGAGGGTTCAAATCCCTCTTCTGATAGCACTTGTCTAAAAAAGTATATTTTTGTCAACACCGAGAATTTCTCCAAAGGTTGAAAGGGAAACACATGAACAGTGATTAATAGTTTGATAGATGTCATAATTTGAGAACAGAAAACACATGAAACGTGAATAATCGTTCGATACAGGTCATCATATGCCTAGCTTAGAATTCACTCACTTCTTCAATTTCCTTAAAAAATGTTTTTACTCTATCTTTCATTTGCTTTTGGCATTTTTTTGTTGTCTGTTCTTTGTATCTTCAGTTCTGCATGTTTCCATTAGACATATCAGACTTTATGTTACAGAATCCTGAAAAACATATTAATATTAAGGTTTAATAGTTGTCAGGATGGCCGAGTGGTCTAAGGCGCCAGACTCAAGGTGAGAAACCTTCCTGGTTATAAGGGTATTCTGGTCTCCGACTGGAGGCGAGGGTTCAAATCCCTCTTCTGACACATCTTTTGCCTAAAAAAGTAGCTTTTGGTCAACACCGAGAAATTCTCCAAATAGTGAAAGGAAAACGCATGAACAGTGATTAAGAGTTTACAGATGTCATAATCTGAGAACAGAAAACACATGAAACGGGAATAATGGTTCGATACAGGTCATCATATGCCTAGTTTAGATTTCAAAAAGTTACTAAATTCCTTTAAAAAAATGTTTTTTACTGTATCTTTCATTACCTTTATACATTTTTTTCTTTTCCGTTCTTTGTATCATAAGATCTGCAATTTTCCATCAGACATATCAGACTTTATGTTACAGAATCGTGAAAAAATATGAATTTTATGGATTCATAGCTGTCAGGATGGCCGAGTGGTCTAAGGCGCCAGACTCAAGGTGAGAAACCTTCCTGGATGTAAGGGTATTCTGGTCTCTGACTGGAGGCGAGGGTTCAAATCCCTCTTCTGATAGCACTTCCCTAAAAAAGTATATTTTTGTCAACACCGAGAATTTCTCCAAATGGTGAAAGGAAAACGCATGAACAGTGATTAAGAGTTTATAGATGTCATAATCTGAGAACAGAAAACACATGAAACGGGAATAATGGTTCGATACAGGTCATCATATGCCTAGTTTAGAATTCAAAAAGTTACTCAATTCCTTTAAAAAAATGTTTTTTACTATATCTTTCATTACCTTTATACATTTTTTTCTTTTCCGTTCTTTGTATCATAAGATCTGCAATTTTCCATCAGACATATCAGACTTTATGTTACAGAATCGTGAAAAAATATGAATTTTATGGCTTCATAGCTGTCAGGATGGCCGAGTGGTCTAAGGCGCCAGACTCAAGGTGAGAAACCTTCTTGGATGTAAGGGTATTCTGGTCTCTGACTGGAGGCGAGGGTTCAAATCCCTCTTCTGACACATCTTTTGCCAAAAAAAGTAGCTTTTGGTCAACACCGAGAATTTCTCCAAATGGTGAAAGGAAAACGCATGAACAGTGATTAAGAGTTTATAGATGTCATAATCTGAGAACAGAAAACACATTAAACAGGAATAATCGTTCGATACAGGTCATCATATGCCTAGCTTAGAATTCACTCACTTCTTCAATTTCCTTAAAAAATGTTTTTACTCTATCTTTCATTTGCTTTTGGCATTTTTTTGTTGTCTGTTCTTTGTATCTTCAGTTCTGCATGTTTCCATTAGACATATCAGACTTTATGTTACAGAATCCTGAAAAACATATTAATATTAAGGTTTCATAGTTGTCAGGATGGCCGAGTGGTCTAAGGCGCCAGACTCAAGGTGAGAAACCTTCCTGGTTGTAAGGGTATTCTGGACTCCGACTGGAGGCGAGGGTTCAAATCCCTCTTCTGACACATCTTTTGCCTAAAAAAGTAGCTTTTGGTCAACACCGAGAAATTCTCCAAATGGTGAAAGGAAAACGCATGAACAGTGATTAAGAGTTTACAGATGTCATAATCTGAGAACAGAAAACACATGAAACGGGAATAATGGTTCGATACAGGTCATCATATGCCTAGTTTAGAATTCAAAAAGTTACTAAATTCCTTTAAAAAAATGTTTTTTACTATATCTTTCATTACCTTTATACATTTTTTTCTTTTCCGTTCTTTGTATCTTAAGATCTGCAATTTTCCGTCAGACATATCAGACTTTATGTTACAGAATCGTGGAAAAATATGAATTTTATGGCTTCATAGCAGTCAGGATGGCCGAGTGGTCTAAGGCGCCAGACTCAAGGTGAGAAACCTTCCTGGATGTAAGGGTATTCTGGTCTCTGACTGGAGGCGAGGGTTCAAATCCCTCTTCTGATAGCACTTGTCTAAAAAAGTATATTTTTGTCAACACCGAGAATTTCTCCAAAGGTTGAAAGGGAAACACATGAACAGTGATTAATAGTTTGATAGATGTCATAATTTGAGAACAGAAAACACATGAAACGTGAATAATCGTTCGATACAGGTCATCATATGCCTAGCTTAGAATTCACTCACTTCTTCAATTTCCTTAAAAAATGTTTTTACTCTATCTTTCATTTGCTTTTGGCATTTTTTTGTTGTCTGTTCTTTGTATCTTCAGTTCTGCATGTTTCCATTAGACATATCAGACTTTATGTTACAGAATCCTGAAAAACATATTAATATTAAGGTTTAATAGTTGTCAGGATGGCCGAGTGGTCTAAGGCGCCAGACTCAAGGTGAGAAACCTTCCTGGTTATAAGGGTATTCTGGTCTCCGACTGGAGCCGAGGGTTCAAATCCCTCTTCTGACACATCTTTTGCCTAAAAAAGTAGCTTTTGGTCAACACCGAGAAATTCTCCAAATGGTGAAAGGAAAACGCATGAACAGTGATTAAGAGTTTACAGATGTCATAATCTGAGAACAGAAAACACATGAAACGGGAATAATGGTTCGATACAGGTCATCATATGCCTAGTTTAGATTTCAAAAAGTTACTAAATTCCTTTAAAAAAATGTTTTTTACTATATCTTTCATTACCTTTATACATTTTTTTCTTTTCCGTTCTTTGTATCATAAGATCTGCAATTTTCCATCAGACATATCAGACTTTATGTTACAGAATCGTGAAAAAATATGAATTTTATGGATTCATAGCTGTCAGGATGGCCGAGTGGTCTAAGGCGCCAGACTCAAGGTGAGAAACCTTCCTGGATGTAAGGGTATTCTGGTCTCTGACTGGAGGCGAGGGTTCAAATCCCTCTTCTGATAGCACTTGCATAAAAAAGTATATTTTTGTCAACACCGAGAATTTCTCCAAATGGTGAAAGGAAAACGCATGAACAGTGATTAAGAGTTTATAGATGTCATAATCTGAGAACAGAAAACACATGAAACGGGAATAATGGTTCGATACAGGTCATCATATGCCTAGTTAGAATTCAAAAAGTTACTCAATTCCTTTAAAAAAATGTTTTTTACTATATCTTTCATTACCTTTATACATTTTTTTCTTTTCCGTTCTTTGTATCTTAAGATCTGCAATTTTCCATCAGACATATCAGACTTTATGTTACAGAATCGTGAAAAAATATGAATTTTATGGCTTCATAGCTGTCAGGATGGCCGAGTGGTCTAAGGCGCCAGACTCAAGGTGAGAAACCTTCTTGGATGTAAGGGTATTCTGGTCTCTGACTGGAGGTGAGGGTTCAAATCCCTCTTCTGACACATCTTTTGCCTAAAAAAGTAGCTTTTGGTCAACACCGAGAATTTCTCCAAATGGTGAAAGGAAAACGCATGAACAGGGATTAAGAGTTTATAGATGTCATAATCTGAGAACAGAAAACACATGAAACGGGAATAATCGTTCGATACAGGTCATCATATCCCTATCTTAGAATTCACTCACTTCTTCAATTTCCTTAAAAACTGTTTTTACTCTATCTTTCATTTGCTTTTGGCATTTTTTTGTTGTCTGTTCTTTGTATCTTAAGATCTGCAATTTTCCATCAGACATATCAGACTTTATGTTACAGAATCGTGAAAAAATATGAATTTTATGGCTTCATAGCTGTCAGGATGGCCGAGTGGTCTAAGGCGCCAGACTCAAGGTGAGAAACCTTCCTGGTTATAAGGGTATTCTGGTCTCCGACTGGCGGCGAGGGTTCAAATCCCTCTTCTGACACATCTTTTGCCTAAAAAAGTAGCTTTTGGTCAACACCGAGAAATTCTCCAAATGGTGAAAGGAAAACGCATGAACAGTGATTAAGAGTTTACAGATGTCATAATCTGAGAACAGAAAACACATGAAACGGGAATAATGGTTCGATACAGGTCATCATATGCCTAGTTTAGATTTCAAAAAGTTACTAAATTCCTTTAAAAAAAAATTTTTTACTATATCTTTCATTACCTTTATACATTTTTTTCTTTTCCGTTCTTTGTATCATAAGATCTGCAATTTTCCATCAGACATATCAGACTTTATGTTACAGAATCGTGAAAAAATATGAATTTTATGGATTCATAGCTGTCAGGATGGCCGAGTGGTCTAAGGCGCCAGACTCAAGATGAGAAACCTTCCTGGATGTAAGGGTGTTCTGGTCTCTGACTGGAGGTGAGGGTTCAAATCCCTCTTCTGATAGCACTTGCCTAAAAAAGTATATTTTTGTCAACACCGAGAATTTCTCCAAATGGTGAAAGGAAAATGCATGAACAGTGATTAAGAGTTTATAGATGTCATAATCTGAGAACAGAAAACACATGAAACGGGAATAATGGTTCGATACAGGTCATCATATGCCTAGTTAGAATTCAAAAAGTTACTCAATTCCTTTAAAAAAATGTTTTTTACTATATCTTTCATTACCTTTATACATTTTTTTCTTTTCCGTTCTTTGTATCTTAAGATCTGCAATTTTCCATCAGACATATCAGACTTTATGTTACAGAATCGTGAAAAAATATGAATTTTATGGCTTCATAGCTGTCAGGATGGCCGAGTGGTCTAAGGCGCCAGACTCAAGGTGAGAAACCTTCTTGGATGTAAGGGTATTCTGGTCTCTGACTGGAGGTGAGGGTTCAAATCCCTCTTCTGACACATCTTTTGCCTAAAAAAGTAGCTTTTGGTCAACACCGAGAATTTCTCCAAATGGTGAAAGGAAAACGCATGAACATTGATTAAGAGTTTATAGATGTCATAATCTGAGAACAGAAAACACATGAAACGGGAATAATCGTTCGATACAGGTCATCATATGCCTAGCTTAGAATTCACTCACTTCTTCAATTTCCTTAAAAACTGTTTTTACTCTATCTTTCATTTGCTTTTGGCATTTTTTTGTTGTCTGTTCTTTGTATCTTAAGATCTGCAATTTTCCATCAGACATATCAGACTTTATGTTACAGAATCGTGAAAAAATATGAATTTTATGGCTTCATAGCTGTCAGGATGGCCGAGTGGTCTAAGGCGCCAGACTCAAGGTGAGAAACCTTCCTGGTTATAAGGGTATTCTGGTCTCCGACTGGAGGCGAGGGTTCAAATCCCTCTTCTGACACATCTTTTGCCTAAAAAAGTAGCTTTTGGTCAACACCGAGAAATTCTCCAAATGGTGAAAGGAAAACGCATGAACAGTGATTAAGAGTTTACAGATGTCATAATCTGAGAACAGAAAACACATGAAACGGGAATAATGGTTCGATACAGGTCATCATATGCCTAGTTTAGATTTCAAAAAGTTACTAAATTCCTTTAAAAAAAAGTTTTTTACTATATCTTTCATTACCTTTATACATTTTTTTCTTTTCCGTTCTTTGTATCATAAGATCTGCAATTTTCCATCAGACATATCAGACTTTATGTTACAGAATCGTGAAAAAATATGAATTTTATGGATTCATAGCTGTCAGGATGGCCGAGTGGTCTAAGGCGCCAGACTCAAGGTGAGAAACCTTCCTGGATGTAAGGGTGTTCTGGTCTCTGACTGGAGGTGAGGGTTCAAATCCCTCTTCTGATAGCACTTGCCTAAAAAAGTATATTTTTGTCAACACCGAGAATTTCTCCAAATGGTGAAAGGAAAATGCATGAACAGTGATTAAGAGTTTATAGATGTCATAATCTGAGAACAGAAAACACATGAAACGGGAATAATGGTTCGATACAAGTCATCATATGCCTAGTTTAGAATTCAAAAAGTTACTCAATTCCTTTAAAAAAATGTTTTTTACTATATCTTTCATTACCTTTATACATTTTTTTCTTTTCCGTTCTTTGTATCTTAAGATCTGCAATTTTCCATCAGACATATCAGACTTTATGTTACAGAATCGTGAAAAAATATGAATTTTATGGCTTCATAGCTGTCAGGATGGCCGAGTGGTCTAAGGCGCCAGACTCAAGGTGAGAAACGTTCTTGGATGTAAGGGTATTCTGGTCTCTGACTGGAGGCGATGGTTCAAATCCCTCTTCTGACACATCTTTTGCCAAAAAAAGTAGCTTTTGGTCAACACCGAGAATTTCTCCAAATGGTGAAAGGAAAACGCATGAACAGTGATTAAGAGTTTATAGATGTCATAATCTGAGAACAGAAAACACATGAAACAGGAATAATGGTTCGATACAGGTCATCATATGCCTAGTTTAGAATTCAAAAAGTTACTAAATTCCTTTAAAAAAAAGTTTTTTACTATATCTTTCATTACCTTTATACATTTTTTTCTTTTCCGTTCTTTGTATCATAAGATCTGCAATTTTCCATCAGACATATCAGACTTTATGTTACAGAATCGTGAAAAAATATGAATTTTATGGCTTCATAGCTGTCAGGATGGCCGAGTGGTCTAAGGCGCCAGACTCAAGGTGAGAAACCTTCCTGGATGTAAGGGTATTCTGGTCTCTGACTGGAGGCGAGGGTTCAAATCCCTCTTCTGATAGCACTTGCCTAAAAAAGTATATTTTTGTCAACACCGAGAATTTCTCCAAATGGTGAAAGGAAAATGCATGAACAGTGATTAAGAGTTTATAGATGTCATAATCTGAGAACAGAAAACACATGAAACGGGAATAATGGTTCGATACAGGTCATCATATGCCTAGTTAGAATTCAAAAAGTTACTCAATTCCTTTAAAAAAATGTTTTTTACTATATCTTTCATTACCTTTATTCATTTTTTTCTTTTCCGTTCTTTGTATCTTAAGATCTGCAATTTTCCATCAGACATATCAGACTTTATGTTACAGAATCGTGAAAAAATATGAATTTTATGGCTTCATAGCTGTCAGGATGGCCGAGTGGTCTAAGGCGCCAGACTCAAGGTGAGAAACCTTCTTGGATGTAAGGGTATTCTGGTCTCTGACTGGAGGTGAGGGGTCAAATCCCTCTTCTGACACATCTTTTGCCTAAAAAAGTAGCTTTTGGTCAACACCGAGAATTTCTCCAAATGGTGAAAGGAAAACGCATGAACAGTGATTAAGAGTTTAAAGATGTCATAATCTGAGAACAGAAAACACATGAAACGGGAATAATCGTTCGATACAGGTCATCATATGCCTAGCTTAGAATTCACTCACTTCTTCAATTTCCTTAAAAAATGTTTTTACTCTATCTTTCATTTGCTTTTGGCATTTTTTTGTTGTCTGTTCTTTGTATCTTCAGTTCTGCATGTTTCCATCAGACATATCAGACTTTATGTTACAGAATCCTGAAAAACATATTAATATTAAGGTTTCATGGTTGTCAGGATGGCCGAGTGGTCTAAGGCGCCAGACTCAAGGTGAGAAACCTTCCTGGTTATAAGGGTATTCTGGTCTCCGACTGGAGGCGAGGGTTCAAATCCCTCTTCTGCCACATCTTTTGCCTAAAAAAGTAGCTTTTGGTCAACACCGAGAAATTCTCCAAATGGTGAAAGGAAAACGCATGAACAGTGATTAAGAGTTTATAGATGTCATAATCTGAGAACAGAAAACACATGAAACTGGAATAATGGTTCGATACAGGTCATCATATGCCTAGTTTAGAATTCAAAAAGTTACTCAATTCCTTTAAAAAAATGTTTTTTACTATATCTTTCATTACCTTTACACATTTTTTTCTTTTCCGTTCTTTGTATAATAAGATCTGCAATTTTCCATCAGACATATCAGACTTTATGTTACAGAATCGTGAAAAAATATGAATTTTATGGCTTCATAGTTGTCAGGATGGCCGAGTGGTCTAAGGCGCCAGACTCAAGGTGAGAAACCTTCTTGGACGTAAGGGTATTCTGGTCTCTGACTGGAGGCGGGGGTTCAAATCCCTCTTCTGACAGCACTTGCCTAAAAAAGTATATTTTTGTCAACACCGAGAATTTCACCAAATGGTGAAAGGAAAACGCATGGAGAGTGAATAAGAGTTTATAGATGTCATAATCTGAGAACAGAAAACACATGAAACGGGAATAATGGTTCGATACAGGTCATCATATGCCTAGTTTAGAATTCAAAAAGTTACTCAATTCCTTTAAAAAAATGTTTTTTACTATATCTTTCATTACCTTTATACATTTTTTTCTTTTCCGTTCTTTGTATCTTAAGATCTGCAATTTTCCATCAGACATATCAGACTTTATGTTACAGAATCGTGAAAAAAATATGAATTTTATGGCTTCAAAGCTGTCAGGATGGCCGAGTGGTCTAAGGCGCCAGACTCAAGGTGAGAAACCTTCTTGGATGTAAGGGTATTCTGGTCTCTGACTGGAGGCGAGGGTTCAAATCCCTCTTCTGACAGCACTTGCCTAAAAAAGTATATTTTTGTCAACACCGAGAATTTCTCCAAAGGTTGAAAGGGAAACACATGAACAGTGATTAATAGTTTGATAGATGTCATAATTTGAGAACAGAAAACACATGAAACGTGAATAATCGTTTGATACAGGTCATCATATGCCTAGCTTAGAATTCACTCACTTCTTCAATTTCCTTCAAAAATGTTTTTACTCTATCTTTCATTTGCTTTTGGCATTTTTTTGTTGTCTGTTCTTTGTATCTTCAGTTCTGCATGTTTCCATCAGACATATCAGACTTTATGTTACAGAATCCTGAAAAACATATTAATATTAAGGTTTCATAGTTGTCAGGATGGCCGAGTGGTCTAAGGCGCCAGACTCAAGGTGAGAAACCTTCCTGGTTATAAGGGTATTCTGGTCTCCGACTGGAGCCGAGGGTTCAAATCCCTCTTCTGACACATTTTTTGCCTAAAAAAGTAGCTTTTGGTCAACACCGAGAAATTCTCCAAATGGTGAAAGGAAAACGCATGAACAGTGATTAAGAGTTTATAGATGTCATAATCTGAGAACAGAAAACACATGAAACTGGAATAATGGTTCGATACAGGTCATCATATGCCTAGTTTAGAATTCAAAAAGTTACTCAATTCCTTTAAAAAAATGTTTTTCACTATATCTTTCATTACCTTTATACATTTTTTTCTTTTCCGTTCTTTGTATCTTAAGATCTGCAATTTTCCATCAGACATATCAGACTTTATGTTACAGAATCGTGAAAAAATATGAATTTTTTGGCTTCATAGCTGTCAGGATGGCCGAGTGGTCTAAGGCGCCAGACTCAAGGTGAGAAACCTTCCTGGTTATAAGGGTATTCTGGTCTCCGACTGGAGGCGAGGGCTCAAATCCCTCTTCTGACACATCTTTTGCCTAAAAAAGTAGCTTTTGGTCAACACCGAGAAATTCTCCAAATGGTGAAAGGAAAACGCATGAACAGTGATTAAGAGTTTATAGATGTCATAATCTGAGAACAGAAAACACATGAAACTGGAATAATGGTTCGATACAGGTCATCATATGCCTAGTTTAGAATTCAAAAAGTTACTCAATTCCTTTAAAAAAATGTTTTTTACTATATCTTTCATTACCTTTATACATTTTTTTCTTTTCCGTTCTTTGTATAATAAGATCTGCAATTTTCCATCAGACATATCAGACTTTATGTTACAGAATCGTGAAAAAATATGAATTTTATGGCTTCATAGTTGTCAGGATGGCCGAGTGGTCTAAGGCGCCAGACTCAAGGTGAGAAACCTTCTTGGACGTAAGGGTATTCTGGTCTCTGACTGGAGGCGGGGGTTCAAATCCCTCTTCTGACAGCACTTGCCTAAAAAAGTATATTTTTGTCAACACCGAGAATTTCACCAGATGGTGAAAGGAAAACGCATGGAGAGTGAATAAGAGTTTATAGATATCATAATCTGAGAACAGAAAACACATGAAACGGGAATAATGGTTCGATACAGGTCATCATATGCCTAGTTTAGAATTCAAAAAGTTACTCAATTCCTTTAAAAAAATATTTTTTACTATATCTTTCATTACCTTTATACATTTTTTTCTTTTCCGTTCTTTGTATCTTAAGATCTGCAATTTTCCATCAGACATATCAGACTTTATGTTACAGAATCGTGAAAAAAATATGAATTTTATGGCTTCATAGCTGTCAGGATGGCCGAGTGGTCTAAGGCGCCAGACTCAAGGTGAGAAACCTTCTTGGATGTAAGGGTATTCTGTTCTCTGACTGGAGGCGAGGGATCAAATCCCTCTTCTGACAGCACTTGCTTAAAAAAGTATATTTTTGTCAACACCGAGAATTTCTCCAAAGGTTGAAAGGGAAACACATGAACAGTGATTAATAGCTTGATAGATGTCATAATTTGAGAACAGAAAACACATGAAACGTGAATAATCGTTTGATACAGGTCATCATATGCCTAGCTTAGAATTCACTCACTTCTTCAATTTCCTTCAAAAATGTTTTTACTCTATCTTTCATTTGCTTTTGGCATTTTCTTGTTGTCTGTTCTTTGTATCTTCAGTTCTGCATGTTTCCATCAGACATATCAGACTTTATGTTACAGAATCCTGAAAAACATATTAATATTAAGGTTTCATAGTTGTCAGGATGGCCGAGTGGTCTAAGGCGCCAGACTCAAGGTGAGAAACCTTCCTGGTTATAAGGGTATTCTGGTCTCCGACTGGAGCCGAGGGTTCAAATCCCTCTTCTGACACATCTTTTGCCTAAAAAAGTAGCTTTTGGTCAACACCGAGAAATTCTCCAAATGGTGAAAGGAAAACGCATGAACAGTGATTAAGAGTTTATAGATGTCATAATCTGAGAACAGAAAACACATGAAACTGGAATAATGGTTCGATACAGGTCATCATATGCCTAGTTTAGAATTCAAAAAGTTACTCAATTCCTTTAAAAAAATGTTTTTCACTATATCTTTCATTACCTTTATACATTTTTTTCTTTTCCGTTCTTTGTATCTTAAGATCTGCAATTTTCCATCAGACATATCAGACTTTATGTTACAGAATCGTGAAAAAATATGAATTTTTTGGCTTCATAGCTGTCAGGATGGCCGAGTGGTCTAAGGCGCCAGACTCAAGGTGAGAAACCTTCCTGGTTACAAGGGTATTCTGGTCTCTGACTGGAGGCGAGGGTTCAAATCCCTCTTCTGACAGCACTTGCCTAAAAAAGTATATTTTTGTCAACACCGAGAATTTCTCCAAATGGTGAAAGGAAAACGCATGAACAGTGATTAAGAGTTTATAGATGTCATAATCTGAGAACAGAAAACACATGAAACGGGAATAATGGTTCGATACAGGTCATCATATGCCTAGTTTAGAATTCAAAAAGTTACTCAATTCCTTTAAAAAAATGTTTTTTACTATATCTTTCATTACCTTTATACATTTTTTTCTTTTCCGTTCTTTGTATCTTAAGATCTGCAATTTTCCATCAGACATATCAGACTTTATGTTACAGAATCGTGGAAAAATATGAATTTTATGGCTTCATAGCAGTCAGGATGGCCGAGTGGTCTAAGGCGCCAGACTCAAGGTGAGAAACCTTCCTGGATGTAAGGGTATTCTGGTCTCTGACTGGAGGCGAGGGTTCAAATCCCTCTTCTGACAGCACTTGCCTAAAAAAGTATATTTTTGTCAACACCGAGAATTTCTCCAAAGGTTGAAAGGGAAACACATGAACAGTGATTAATAGTTTGATAGATGTCATAATTTGAGAACAGAAAACACATGAAACGTGAATAATCGTTCGATACAGGTCATCATATGCCTAGCTTAGAATTCACTCACTTCTTCAATTTCCTTAAAAAATGTTTTTACTCTATCTTTCATTTGCTTTTGGCATTTTTTTGTTGTCTGTTCTTTGTATCTTCAGTTCTGCATGTTTCCATTAGACATATCAGACTTTATGTTACAGAATCCTGAAAAACATATTAATATTAAGGTTTAATAGTTGTCAGGATGGCCGAGTGGTCTAAGGCGCCAGACTCAAGGTGAGAAACCTTCCTGGTTATAAGGGTATTCTGGTCTCCGACTGGAGCCGAGGGTTCAAATCCCTCTTCTGACACATCTTTTGCCTAAAAAAGTAGCTTTTGGTCAACACCGAGAAATTCTCCAAATGGTGAAAGGAAAACGCATGAACAGTGATTAAGAGTTTACAGATGTCATAATCTGAGAACAGAAAACACATGAAACGGGAATAATGGTTCGATACAGGTCATCATATGCCTAGTTTAGATTTCAAAAAGTTACTAAATTCCTTTAAAAAAATGTTTTTTACTATATCTTTCATTACCTTTATACATTTTTTTCTTTTCCGTTCTTTGTATCATAAGATCTGCAATTTTCCATCAGACATATCAGACTTTATGTTACAGAATCGTGAAAAAATATGAATTTTATGGATTCATAGCTGTCAGGATGGCCGAGTGGTCTAAGGCGCCAGACTCAAGGTGAGAAACCTTCCTGGATGTAAGGGTATTCTGGTCTCTGACTGGAGGCGAGGGTTCAAATCCCTCTTCTGATAGCACTTGCATAAAAAAGTATATTTTTGTCAACACCGAGAATTTCTCCAAATGGTGAAAGGAAAACGCATGAACAGTGATTAAGAGTTTATAGATGTCATAATCTGAGAACAGAAAACACATGAAACGGGAATAATGGTTCGATACAGGTCATCATATGCCTAGTTAGAATTCAAAAAGTTACTCAATTCCTTTAAAAAAATGTTTTTTACTATATCTTTCATTACCTTTATACATTTTTTTCTTTTCCGTTCTTTGTATCTTAAGATCTGCAATTTTCCATCAGACATATCAGACTTTATGTTACAGAATCGTGAAAAAATATGAATTTTATGGCTTCATAGCTGTCAGGATGGCCGAGTGGTCTAAGGCGCCAGACTCAAGGTGAGAAACCTTCTTGGATGTAAGGGTATTCTGGTCTCTGACTGGAGGTGAGGGTTCAAATCCCTCTTCTGACACATCTTTTGCCTAAAAAAGTAGCTTTTGGTCAACACCGAGAATTTCTCCAAATGGTGAAAGGAAAACGCATGAACAGGGATTAAGAGTTTATAGATGTCATAATCTGAGAACAGAAAACACATGAAACGGGAATAATCGTTCGATACAGGTCATCATATCCCTATCTTAGAATTCACTCACTTCTTCAATTTCCTTAAAAACTGTTTTTACTCTATCTTTCATTTGCTTTTGGCATTTTTTTGTTGTCTGTTCTTTGTATCTTAAGATCTGCAATTTTCCATCAGACATATCAGACTTTATGTTACAGAATCGTGAAAAAATATGAATTTTATGGCTTCATAGCTGTCAGGATGGCCGAGTGGTCTAAGGCGCCAGACTCAAGGTGAGAAACCTTCCTGGTTATAAGGGTATTCTGGTCTCCGACTGGCGGCGAGGGTTCAAATCCCTCTTCTGACACATCTTTTGCCTAAAAAAGTAGCTTTTGGTCAACACCGAGAAATTCTCCAAATGGTGAAAGGAAAACGCATGAACAGTGATTAAGAGTTTACAGATGTCATAATCTGAGAACAGAAAACACATGAAACGGGAATAATGGTTCGATACAGGTCATCATATGCCTAGTTTAGATTTCAAAAAGTTACTAAATTCCTTTAAAAAAAAATTTTTTACTATATCTTTCATTACCTTTATACATTTTTTTCTTTTCCGTTCTTTGTATCATAAGATCTGCAATTTTCCATCAGACATATCAGACTTTATGTTACAGAATCGTGAAAAAATATGAATTTTATGGATTCATAGCTGTCAGGATGGCCGAGTGGTCTAAGGCGCCAGACTCAAGATGAGAAACCTTCCTGGATGTAAGGGTGTTCTGGTCTCTGACTGGAGGTGAGGGTTCAAATCCCTCTTCTGATAGCACTTGCCTAAAAAAGTATATTTTTGTCAACACCGAGAATTTCTCCAAATGGTGAAAGGAAAATGCATGAACAGTGATTAAGAGTTTATAGATGTCATAATCTGAGAACAGAAAACACATGAAACGGGAATAATGGTTCGATACAGGTCATCATATGCCTAGTTAGAATTCAAAAAGTTACTCAATTCCTTTAAAAAAATGTTTTTTACTATATCTTTCATTACCTTTATACATTTTTTTCTTTTCCGTTCTTTGTATCTTAAGATCTGCAATTTTCCATCAGACATATCAGACTTTATGTTACAGAATCGTGAAAAAATATGAATTTTATGGCTTCATAGCTGTCAGGATGGCCGAGTGGTCTAAGGCGCCAGACTCAAGGTGAGAAACCTTCTTGGATGTAAGGGTATTCTGGTCTCTGACTGGAGGTGAGGGTTCAAATCCCTCTTCTGACACATCTTTTGCCTAAAAAAGTAGCTTTTGGTCAACACCGAGAATTTCTCCAAATGGTGAAAGGAAAACGCATGAACATTGATTAAGAGTTTATAGATGTCATAATCTGAGAACAGAAAACACATGAAACGGGAATAATCGTTCGATACAGGTCATCATATGCCTAGCTTAGAATTCACTCACTTCTTCAATTTCCTTAAAAACTGTTTTTACTCTATCTTTCATTTGCTTTTGGCATTTTTTTGTTGTCTGTTCTTTGTATCTTAAGATCTGCAATTTTCCATCAGACATATCAGACTTTATGTTACAGAATCGTGAAAAAATATGAATTTTATGGCTTCATAGCTGTCAGGATGGCCTAGTGGTCTAAGGCGCCAGACTCAAGGTGAGAAACCTTCCTGGTTATAAGGGTATTCTGGTCTCCGACTGGAGGCGAGGGTTCAAATCCCTCTTCTGACACATCTTTTGCCTAAAAAAGTAGCTTTTGGTCAACACCGAGAAATTCTCCAAATGGTGAAAGGAAAACGCATGAACAGTGATTAAGAGTTTACAGATGTCATAATCTGAGAACAGAAAACACATGAAACGGGAATAATGGTTCGATACAGGTCATCATATGCCTAGTTTAGATTTCAAAAAGTTACTAAATTCCTTTAAAAAAAAGTTTTTTACTATATCTTTCATTACCTTTATACATTTTTTTCTTTTCCGTTCTTTGTATCATAAGATCTGCAATTTTCCATCAGACATATCAGACTTTATGTTACAGAATCGTGAAAAAATATGAATTTTATGGATTCATAGCTGTCAGGATGGCCGAGTGGTCTAAGGCGCCAGACTCAAGGTGAGAAACCTTCCTGGATGTAAGGGTGTTCTGGTCTCTGAATGGAGGTGAGGGTTCAAATCCCTCTTCTGATAGCACTTGCCTAAAAAAGTATATTTTTGTCAACACCGAGAATTTCTCCAAATGGTGAAAGGAAAATGCATGAACAGTGATTAAGAGTTTATAGATGTCATAATCTGAGAACAGAAAACACATGAAACGGGAATAATGGTTCGATACAAGTCATCATATGCCTAGTTTAGAATTCAAAAAGTTACTCAATTCCTTTAAAAAAATGTTTTTTACTATATCTTTCATTACCTTTATACATTTTTTTCTTTTCCGTTCTTTGTATCTTAAGATCTGCAATTTTCCATCAGACATATCAGACTTTATGTTACAGAATCGTGAAAAAATATGAATTTTATGGCTTCATAGCTGTCAGGATGGCCGAGTGGTCTAAGGCGCCAGACTCAAGGTGAGAAACGTTCTTGGATGTAAGGGTATTCTGGTCTCTGACTGGAGGCGATGGTTCAAATCCCTCTTCTGACACATCTTTTGCCAAAAAAAGTAGCTTTTGGTCAACACCGAGAATTTCTCCAAATGGTGAAAGGAAAACGCATGAACAGTGATTAAGAGTTTATAGATGTCATAATCTGAGAACAGAAAACACATGAAACAGGAATAATGGTTCGATACAGGTCATCATATGCCTAGTTTAGAATTCAAAAAGTTACTAAATTCCTTTAAAAAAAAGTTTTTTACTATATCTTTCATTACCTTTATACATTTTTTTCTTTTCCGTTCTTTGTATCATAAGATCTGCAATTTTCCATCAGACATATCAGACTTTATGTTACAGAATCGTGAAAAAATATGAATTTTATGGCTTCATAGCTGTCAGGATGGCCGAGTGGTCTAAGGCGCCAGACTCAAGGTGAGAAACCTTCCTGGATGTAAGGGTATTCTGGTCTCTGACTGGAGGCGAGGGTTCAAATCCCTCTTCTGATAGCACTTGCCTAAAAAAGTATATTTTTGTCAACACCGAGAATTTCTCCAAATGGTGAAAGGAAAATGCATGAACAGTGATTAAGAGTTTATAGATGTCATAATCTGAGAACAGAAAACACATGAAACGGGAATAATGGTTCGATACAGGTCATCATATGCCTAGTTAGAATTCAAAAAGTTACTCAATTCCTTTAAAAAAATGTTTTTTACTATATCTTTCATTACCTTTATTCATTTTTTTCTTTTCCGTTCTTTGTATCTTAAGATCTGCAATTTTCCATCAGACATATCAGACTTTATGTTACAGAATCGTGAAAAAATATGAATTTTATGGCTTCATAGCTGTCAGGATGGCCGAGTGGTCTAAGGCGCCAGACTCAAGGTGAGAAACCTTCTTGGATGTAAGGGTATTCTGGTCTCTGACTGGAGGTGAGGGGTCAAATCCCTCTTCTGACACATCTTTTGCCTAAAAAAGTAGCTTTTGGTCAACACCGAGAATTTCTCCAAATGGTGAAAGGAAAACGCATGAACAGTGATTAAGAGTTTAAAGATGTCATAATCTGAGAACAGAAAACACATGAAACGGGAATAATCGTTCGATACAGGTCATCATATGCCTAGCTTAGAATTCACTCACTTCTTCAATTT